>NC_063187.1:7198136-7245393 GCF_023159225.1 Perognathus longimembris pacificus
CGCGACCCTCCAGATCGCAGCTACCACAGTCAACATGTCCATTTCGGACCTCAGGCTGGCGGGGGTCGTGCGGGGGGTGTGGAGGGTGGAGAAAGGACTGATCCGGAACCTTAGGGAAGGGGGGAAAGTGTGTCCCCCCCCTCCCACCCCACCCACCCACCCCCGGGGGGTGTGACAGGAAAATCCAGGCTCGACAGCCATCCGATGAGGACACGGATTCACACACTGAGTCACCGCGTCGGTGGAACATTAGACATCAGTGAAGAAGGATGACTGGGGGCGGGGGGGACCGGAATGTGAGGATCGGGGATCGGATCCGGTTTGTTCACTCATTCCACGGTGGGGATTTGTCCTTCTGTGACGTCTTCTCATACATCACGGGGTGTGCGTGGCGTGCGCGTGCGTGTGCGTGTGTGCGTGTGTGTCCTGGGACTTGAACTCAAGGCTGCTCTTGAGGTGGTCGTTGTTGTTGTTTGCTGGTTCCATCGGAGATCGGAGTCTCGCGGACTTTCCCGCCGGGGCTGGCTTCGAACCTGCCATCCTCAGATCGCAGAGTCGCCGGGATGACGGGGGTGAACTATGGGTGCCCAACGTCTTCACTCGGCTTGTGGACCCGTTGTTGACGCGCACCGCGCGCGCGCACGCGCATGCGCACGCCCGCCCAGCAATGCCTGGCTGGGTTCAACCGAAAGGCGGGGACTCCGTGGCGGAAGCCAAGGTCAAAAGGAGAACCGGGAGGCGGCCCCGGGGTGTCATGGCGGGGCGCCCTTGTTAACAGCTTGTAGAACAACGTCTTGACACGGGGGTGGGGGTGGGGGTGGGGGGGGCGGGGGGGGTGGAAAGGTTGATGGATTCCAACTTCCCGTGGGTCCCCCACCCGGGCCGGAGGTAATGATTGACCAGCGTTAATGGTGATGGAGGAGGGTGGTGGAATGTTCTAGATCCCCCAGCTCCTGGCCTCCTCCTCCTCCTCCAGCCTTCGCTTCCTTTCTCCCCTTTCGTGGCTTGGAAAAAACAAAAAAGTGCTTTGATTGTTTTACCCCAGCGGCAAAGGCTGAGCATCGAGGTGTAGAGGGAGGAGGGAGGGAGGGAGGGAGGGAGGGAGGGAGGGAGGGAGGCCCAACAAGTAGCCATGAATAGAAGCCTGCTCTGTTCAGCCCCCCCAGCGCAGCTGGGAGGCAGCGGGCGATGGCGATCAGAAGGTCAAAAGGTGGGGGACCGGAACCACTGAGTCGGGGTGAATAAGAAACCTGTTCCCACGGGGGGGGGGGGCCGGTGGGGCTTAGCAGAAGGAAGGGCCGAGTGGGTGGGGAAAAGTGCGCCCCAAGTTTGGGAACGCACCCACGGGAGAACATTCTAGAGAGAGCGATGTCTCTAGAGACCTCTGCGTAATATAGAGACACGTATGCATCTCTGCACGCTCCAGGCCCATAGACACTCATGGATGCACCTGCGTGTGCGTGCGTGCGTGTGCGTGCGTGCGTGGTGCGTGCGTGCGGTGTGCGTGCGTGCGTGTGCGTGCGGTGCGCGTGCACAGAGCTCTATGGAGATGGGTAAGTGTGTCCATTGCCCATCGACGGATGGCTACGGTAGGCATCAGGCCCCATGGCTATTTCAAAGGGTGGACGTGAAAACGATTGGAAAACTAGAAGGGAAGGAAGAAGGATTGCCAGGCACGGTAATCACACCTGTCATCACCAGCTGCTCAGGAGGCTGAGATCGGAGGATCGCGGTTCAAAGCCAGCCCCGGGCGGGAAAGTCCGTGAGGCTCTTCTTTTCAAGGAAACCAGCAGAAAGCCGGACGTGGCGCCGTGGCTCAAGGGGGCAGAGCGCCAGCCTTGAGCTAAGGAGCTCAGGGACAGCTCCCAGGTCCCGAGTTCAAGCCCCAGGACCGGCACCAAACAGTCACCGCAGCGACGCGTGCGTGTGTGTGTGTGTGCGTGCGCTGGGATTTGAACTTGGGACCCCAAGCTCTTGCTGAGCTTTTTCCACTCCAGGCCGGTGCTCTACCGCTCAAGCCACGCCGCCCCTTGTGGCTTTTTTCGCTGGTGCATGGGAGATGAGAGTCTCACGGACTTTCCCGCCCGGGCTGGCTTTGAACTTGTGATCCTCAGCTCTCAGCCCCCTGAGTCTCTGGGACGGCAGGCGTGCGCTCCGGTACTGGGCCGTCGGCCTTTGACGAGGCAGCAGGCCTCCGTCGTTTGTGTTGGTTTTGTTTGTTCTCCAGCGGTGTCAGGTCTTGAGGGGTGCAGGGCCTGTGGGGCGGCCCCCTGGGGAATGGACGCCATGCTGCCCGTGGGGACCCCCCCACCCCTTTGCAGGCTGCGTGCGTTCCGGGTGAACTGGCAGCCTTTCCATCAGGAATCAACGACCCAGAACGGATCGGGTGGCGGAGCCACGAGTTAAGGGGAGGGCTGGAAAGAACCCAAAGCGGGGTGTGGAGGAGCCCGGGGGGAAGGGGGTGCCTTCCCCGCTTTCCCCTTCTCCCCCAGAAGGGCTGGGGGAGCGGGCTGGCCGAGCGCTCAGTGTTCTGATGCGCGGACATCATCTCTGACCACTGGCCGGGTGCTGGGGGACCTTCCTTTACACCAAGCTCCTCTCGCTGCTACGGACAACACGGAACTCGGAGAGCAAGGGTGGCTGCTTCTCCACCACTGGAAGAGGAGGAGGAGGACAACGCGGAGGGTAGATAAGAGGGAGGAGGGGAGGAGGAGGAGGGGGAGGAGGAGGAGGAGGAGAGGGGGGGGAGGAGGAGGAGGAGGAGGGGGAGGAGGAGGAGGGGGAGAAGGAGAAGAAGGAGAAGAAGAAGAGGAAGAGGGGGAGGAGGAAGAGGAGGAGGAGGAGGAGGAAGAAAAGAAGGAGAAGAAGAAGAAGAAGCAGAAGAAGAAGAAGAAGAAGAGGAGAAGGAGGAGGAGGAGGAGGAAGGGGGGAGTGGAGGGAGAAGAGGAAGGAGAAAGGGAGGAGGAGGAAGAGGAAAGAGGAAGGAGGAGGAGGAGGAGGAGGAAAAGGAAGAGGAGAGGAGGGAGGGGAAGAGGAAGAAGAAGGGAGGAGGAGGAGGAGGAGGAGGAGGAGAGGGAAGATTATATATATGAAGTAGATAAGAAGGAAATCAAGAAGAAGGCCCAGCTGTCAGCCTCCTAACCACTCGGAAGCTCAGCTCTGCAGGTTCGAAACCAGCCCCGGGGCAGGCACGTCCAGGAGACTTCTTCTTCTCTTTATTTTTTAAAATCTCCACACGACAGACGTCAAGTCACGGCTCCAGCGCTCGAACACCAACCTTGAGCAGAACCAAGACAAAAGGGTCAGGGCCCCCCCCCCCCCCGGCGTTCAAGTCCCCGAGTTCAAGTCCCAGGACCGGAACCAAAACAAAGAAGAAAAGAAGAATTGTAGATCACGAACTCACTCACGTCCGACGGCGTGGGGACGAGGAGGCTCCAGCGACCCCGGCTGAGAGTCCCGAGGGGGACCCCAGCCCGCCCGAGGGGGACCCCAGCCTGCCCGAGGGGGACCCCAGCCCACACCATGACCCCAGCCCACACCATGAAGCTGGCCATGGCCACGTCTTGCTCTGTGGCGCCCAGGTAAGCCCACGAGGAGGGAGGCAGGGAGTAAAGGCGTTCTTTAGGAAGAGGTCGAAGCTTTGACAGACCCTGGGGGGGGGGACGGGGGGGGGGAGGATGAACCCCAGTGTTGCCTTGATATTCGGGGGTGTCAGAAGCTCCTGGTGGCACAGTGGGATGGAGAGGAGGAGGAAGGATGGAAGCGTCACTTGGGGTCCGGGTGTGGTGACGCAACGCCTGTAATCCCAGCACCGGGGACACAGAGGGAAACAGGGGGACCCGGAGTTCCAGGTCGAGCCGGGTTCCATCGTGAGCCCAGGACAGGAAGACGCCATCTCAGGACGAGTAGGGAGACAGCGGCGCCCGCCCGTCATCCCGGTGGCTCAGGACGCTGAGGATCGCGGGGTTCAAAGCCAGCCCGGGCAGGAAAGGCGGGGAGACTCTGATCTCCCATGAACCAGCAAAAAGCCAGACGTGGAGCCGTGGCTCGAGGGGGTCGAGCGCCAGCCCCGAGTGGAAGACACTCAGCAAGTGCGGGAGGCCCCGAGTTCAAGGCAAAATAAGATAAGATAGACATAAATAAATATGGATATATGAACATATATAAGGGCATGTCAGGAGCACGGGGAGGAGGGCAGGTCACTGTCGGATTTGATTCTCCTCTCCTGCAGCTCCCGGGGGCCAGAGGCGAGGAGAACTGTGGGAACCCTGAACAGTAAGTGTGCAGCCCGAGGGGCAGCAGACACTAGACACATGTATATAAATATAGTGCAATATAATGTAACATAATATACTATAATGCAATATGATAGAATGCAATGCAATATAACATAATATGTTGCAATATAATGTAACATAATATAATGTAACATAATATAATATGATGCAATATAATGTAACATAATATAATATAATGTAACATAATATAATATGATGCAATATAATGTAACATGATATAATATAATGTAACATAATATAATGTAACATAATATAATGCAATATAATATAATGCAATGCAATATAACATAATATGATGTAATGCAATATAATAGAATGCAATATAACAGTATAATGTAATGCAATATAATATAATGTACTGTAATATAACAATATAATGTGATATAGAATAAGAGCCAGGCCCAGCACCGGCGCGCATGCGCGCACTCGGGCACGCATGCGCGGACTCGGGCACGCATGCGCACATGCTGGCACGCATGCGCACGCATGCGCAGTGCCCTGTGCAGCCATAGATTCACACGTAGCATCTGTGGCGGGGGTGGGGTGTCGTGGGAGCTGGGAGGGTGATGATGGAGGTTGAATCCGATTATTGGTGTATGTGGAAATAGGACAGCGAGGTGGGTGGAGACGCTGCTGAGGAGAAAAGAGGCTGAGGCAGAGATGGGGGGGTGGGTTGGCGTGGATGCGTTGTGCGCATGTGTGGAGGAGTGGATGCGTTGTGCGCATGTCTGTGGGGTGGGTCGATGTGGATGCGTTGTGCGCATGCGTGGAGGAGTGGGTCGGCGTGGATGCGTTGTGTGCATGTGTTCAGGGTGGGTCGGCGTGGATGCGTTGTGCGCATGTGTGGAGGAGTGGGTCGGCGTGGATGCGTTGTGCGCATGTGTGGAGGAGTGGATGCGTTGTGCGCATGTGTGGAGGAGGGGTAGGTCGGCGTGGATGCGTTGTGCGCATGCGTGGAGGGGGCGTGGATGCGCTGTGCGCATGCGCGCGAGGGGGGCCGGGTCGGTGGGTGCGCTGCGCGCATGCGTGGTGAGGACATTTAACCGCAGTGAGCGCCTGCTCTCTCCGCAGCTGCGCGGCCACAGACTGGGTTCACCTCTGGGTACATTTGGTAAGACGCTCGGTGTCTCGAGGAGACTCAGGCTCGTGCTTTTAATTCACTTATTTCTCTCACTCCTGGGGGGCTTTGAACTCAGGGCCTGGGCGCTGTCCCCTAACATAGTTTATGACTGGGACGAATAAGCCTGGACAGCGGCCTGCTTTGCACCTCCTGCCCTCTCACGGTCCCTTATTTTATGGGCGATCATGCCCTCCTCCCTCCTAACTTAATGCCCGCTCTTTAGCCCGCATGGACGCTATCCGAATCACCACGCCTGTAAATCCCAGCTTGCTGAGCTTGGTGGGTTGTGGTTCGAAGCCAACGTGGGCTGACAAATCCGAGAGACCCTGCTCTCCACAGAACCCGCCCCCAAAGCCAGAAGCGGGAATACAGTTTCCCCGGGGTGGAGCGCCAGACTTGAGGAGGGGGTGGGTGGGAGGTGGGAGGTGGGGGACCGAGGCCCAGGCTTTGAGTTCAAGACCAAGGACTGGCACACACACACACACACCCCTTTATATCCATATTGATCTGTAAATACTTTCATACATCTATCTATCTAGACCTTTAAGAATAACTGGGGATGTTGGGGTGCCACATGGTATTAAGGACCCCCCCCCCCAACTCAAAAAGAGCTTGGCAAGGCAAAAGTTACCTCTGCAGCCTGCGGGCCACCAGCCAAAAACCTGGCGTGTGAGTGCCCAGAGCAGGCAGGCTGCTTCCTCTGTAGACCCAGCGCAGCAGGCCCGCCCCTCTGCTCCCATTGGCTGAGCTCAGGCCCCTCTGCTCCATTGGCTGAGCTCAGGCCCCTCTGCTCCCCATTGGCTGAGCTCAGGCCCCTCTGTCTTGTTGGCTGAGCTTAAGCCCCCTCTCGCTCCCATTGGCTGGGCTCAGGCCCCTCTGCTCGCTCCCATTGGCTGGGCTCAGGCCCTTCTGCTCCCATTGGCTGAGCTCAGGCCCCTCTGCTCCCATTGGCTGAGCTCAGGCCCCCTCTGCTCCCCATTGGCTGGGCTCAGGCCTCTCTGCTCGCTCCCATTGGCTGGGCTCAGGCTCCTCTGCTCCATTGGCTGAGCTAAGGCCTTTATCTTCCCATTGGCTGGGCTCAGGCCTCTCTGCCGCCATTGGCTGGGCTCAGGCCTCTCTGCTCCCATTGGCTGAGCTCAGGACCCCTCTGCTCCCATTGGCTGGACTCAGCCCCTCTGCTCGCTCCCATTGGTTGGACTCCCCCCCTCTGCTCCCATTGGCTGAGCTCAGGCTCCAGTCTGAGGCGGACGAGGCCCCACTGAGAGGCCGCGATGCCCTTTGCATGGCGATTCCGCGCCCTGCCCTCGAGCCCCCTGGGGGGTGGGTGGGGTGCGGGCTCGGCCCCCGGCCCCAGCTCCAGCCGGGCCTCCTCCTCCTCCTCCTCCTCCTCCCCCCCCCCTGCTCCTCCCCGGGCCCCGCAGGTTGCTGGTGGTGACGGGCGCGCTGCTGCTCCTGTGCGGCCTGACCTCCGCGTGCCTGCGGTGCCGCCTGAGCCGCCAGCGGGGCCTGGAGGACGGCGGCCCCCCGCCCTGCCAGGTGACCGTCATCGCCTTCGACCAGGACAGCACGCTGCACAACACCATCTCCTGTGAGCCACCCCGGGGGGCCCCCGGTTCAAAGCCAGCCAGCCCCGGGCGGGGGACCCCGGAGACCTCCAGAGGACCGGCCAGAAAGGGGTGGCAGCGGCCCGGTGGCAAACCACAGCTCAGGGACCGCGCCCAGGCCCCGAGTTCAAACCCCACCACGGACCAAAGTGGGGTGTGTGGGGTGGAGGAGGAAGACACAAAGTAGACAAATCGAGGAGGCCGAGACGTGAGGATGACAGTTCAAAGCCAGGCCCAGCGACGCAAGCGGAGCCGTGGCTCAAGGGGTCAGGTCCCGAGGGGGGGGGGGGTGGAGATTCAAGGTCCTGAGTTCGAGTCCGGGGGGGGGCTGGCACGCACAGATGAGAGGCCCGCAAGGGTGACCGGGCCGCGTCCGGCTTCTCGCCCTCTTCCCCCCCCCCCCCCCCAGCCCTGCAGTCGGCGTTCGGCCCCGCGGCCCGGAGGATCCTGGCCGTGGCCCACTCCCACGCCCCCCCGCTCGCACCAGCCGCCCCCCCCTGCGCGGACACGCTCCCGGGCTACGAGGAGGCCCTGCGCATGACCCGGTTCACGGTGGCCAGGGGCGGGCCGAGGACCCCCGACCTGCCCCCGTGCCCGAAGAGAAGCAGCCGCCGGCCCCCCAGGAACACCCAGATTCTCCTCATGGAAACTGAGGTTCCCACCCCCCCCCCACACCTCCCCCCTCCACCCATCCCAGGTGCTGCTTCGGCACTGGGTGCTCTACCACTCGAGCCACGGCGCCACGCCTGGCTTTCGGCGCATTCCCGGACTTTGCTTTTCCCTGGGTGGACTTTAAACCACGGTCCCCCCAAGATCTCAGCCCCCGGGCCCCCTCGTCTGCTCCGGGGTAACACTTCCCGTTCTTCCCCCTTCCCAGGTCCGCATCGTTCCATTGCCTCTTGATTCCCCGTAATTCCACACAACCCCCCGATCGCCCCCATCCTTGGTCTTCCTGATGCAAATACAACACGGAAAACAAGCAGGTGTGGGAGGTTGCTCATGTGTCCAGAGCGGCCTGTGGTTTGTTTTTTTCCTCCCCAGCCAAACACGTAATTCCTCCCAGAGAAGGTTCTAGAATCCCAGTTCTCAATCCTCGTCCAGTGGCCCACATGTGTTACGTCGTCTCTATCTCGATTCCTACCAACCCAGGAAAGCAGGAAAGTGCATTGAGTTCCACACACCATTAAATACACATACCCCCCCCCCCCCCAAAATCATTTAGTTTTTTTGTGCCATTCCTGGGGCTCGAACTCGGGGCCCGGGCGGTGGGTGCTCTACCACCTGAGCCACAGCTCCACTTCGGGCTTTTCTGGTAGATTAGACTCTCCTACACTTTGCTGCCCCGGGCAGGGAGTCGCCTAGCTTTGCCTCTTTCCTCCTTCCCGCTTCTCTCGTGTTGGTGTCTGGCGGGGGAAGGGGGGAAGGCCTGGGAAATGCATCTTCAGCCTCAGCCTGGTGCCAGTGCCTCAGACAGGTCACGGCTGAGATCCGAGGATCCCGGTTCAAGGCCAGCCCCGGGCAGCAAAGCCCATGAGACGTTCATCTCCCCTGGACCAGCCAAAAGGTTCCAGTGGAGTCAGGGCTCAAGTGCCAGCAGTTCTCCACATATTGTGAAGCAAGGCTTCCTCCTGGGCAGATGGCCCACTATGTTGCAAGAATTTTCCAGAAAGAACAAATAGTGGGTACAGAGGCCGGGCTCTGGGTCCCTTGTGTAAGAAGCTCGTTTTCTGACTTCGGCGCTTGGCTTTCATTCCGGCCTGCACACGGGCGGATCGTGGTCCTGCAAGAGGCTGGGGGAGGCAGAGACCGCCCCCCCCTCCTTCCTGGGGACCCCCAAGAGTGGAGATCACAGCTGCGAGAAGCCCCCTCCCCGGGGGGGGGGGGGCCCCACCCCCAAGGACAAGGAAAGAGGTCTAGCCTGCAGTGAGCCCCCCTACATTCTCAGGACTTGCATACACCCCCAAAACTGTAATTCTGCTTCCCTTCCTTCCCCTGTGTCTTGGCTATTGTTAGACAGGCCCTCTACCCCTTGAGCCATGCCCTCAGCCCAAAGCTAAACCTTTTTGAATGGGGGGGGGCGGTGGCCTTGGGATTTGAACTCAGGGCCTGGGTGCTGTCCCTGGGCTTTTTCACTCAAGGCTGGCGCCCTACCACTGGAGTGACAGCTCCACTTCCAATTTCCTGGTGCTCTGTTGGAGATAAGAGGCTCCCAGTCTTTGGAGCTGAGATCCTCAGATCTCAGCCTCCTGAGTGGCTGGGATTAAAGGCGTGAGCCTCCAGGCTGGGCATAGGACTAGAGATTAGTATACTAGCAATTATTCCTATAATAATTTACAACAATAACCCACGCTCGACAGACGCCGCCACGAAATATCTCCTAAAACAAGCAACAGCATCAATGATTCTTATATATAACATCCTAAATAACCTTGATTCATCTGGCCAATGAAACATAATTGAACTAAAAGACAACCTATACCAATAGTCTACTACCAATTGCCCTAGCCATAAAACTTGGCTTAGCCCCATTCCACCTTTGAGTACCAGAAGTTACTCAAGGTACCCCGTTATTCTCCGGTATAATCCTGCTAACATGACAAAAACCGGCCCCAATCTCAATTATACACCAAATGGCCAACGACCTAAATACAAACATAATAATATTGATAGCTATATCGTCAATTCTTATAAGGGGGCTGAGGGGGTCTTAATCAAACTCCACATACGAAAAATCCCAGCATATTCATCCGTCGCCCATCTAGGATGGATAGCAGCGGTAACCATCTATAGTCCCACCGCCATAGTCCTTAACTTACTTATTTACATCATACTTACAATCAACATACTTATCTCCTTAGACTTTTTAATCAGCTCATAACACTACATCTCTAACCACGGCATGAATTACTTTAATCATACTAGTCACACTGACATCATGGCATTCCCAGAGCTTTTTTTTTTCCCCTTCTTCCAGCCCAGCACTTCCTTATCTCCTGGGTCCAAGGCCATGGTAGACTGGAACTCTGAACTAGGGAGGTACCCCACCCTACCCCCCAACACGGAGATACTGAGGCAGTCTCCTACTGGCCCGTGGGCTGGTGATCTCTCCCAGGTGGGAGAGATCCCATCACCGGGATTCAAGCCCTTCTCTTTGCCCGGGACCATCCATCCTTCCCACCCTTCTCGAGGACCTGAGAGGGGCTGAGTGAGACTGTGAAGAAGAAAACCCCAGAAGGCCATGCATGCATCCGCGGACGCCTTCCGTCTGCCTGGCTGTCTTGGCTTGAGGAGAATGGCCTTGGGGAACCCCCCCCCCCCCATAAGAGTATCCATCTGGTATTCAAAGGTGGCCCCCACCTGTCCCCCTAACTCCCCAGGAAAAAGGAGATGGGGAGGTTGTGTGTTCCAGCCTAGGCAATCCCGTGTACAGGAACAGAAGGCCAGATGTGGTGGGCACACACCCATCACCCCAGATGTGTGTGGGGGGGGGCAGAAGGAGGGAGGGAGGGGTGGTAGAAATAAAACAGGAGACCCTATGTGAAAAAAAATACCCCCTCCTGGGTAGCAATGTCACCACCGATCGCCATCAATCACGATGCAACGGGTGCCCAAGGAGCGGGGAAAGGGAATCACAGTTGGCCCTGGCTTCCAGGGGAGCCCATGACCTTGGATGCCCTTCACCTGACCAAAGACCTCCCTCCCTCCCTCCCTCCCTGTCACACGCTCTTGTTGACGTCGCCGTGCACAGAACAGAATGACCCCCAAGCCCCGGCGGGGAAGGGAGGAGGAAGACGGCCCGGCCCCGGCTGCAAACCCCCAAGCCTCCCGGGGGAACGTCCCCCGAGCTCAGGGTCCGACGCCCCGGCGGCCCGGCTCCCACCCCCGCTCCCACCGCCGCAGATGGTAGCGCCCGGGCGCCCCCCCTCCCACCGCCGCAGATGGTAGCGCCCGGCGCCCCCCCTCCCACCGCCGCAGATGGTAGCGCCCCGGCCCCCGGGCCGCCAGCCAAGGCGGCTTCGGACTCAACCAATAGACGCCGAGAAAGGGGGGGGGGAAGAAAAAAGTCATTAAAAAACATCTCCCATATCTGGGGGACAAAAACCCCCTCGAGTGTCACCTCGGGCCGAGGCGGGGAGCGACACGCCGGTGATATCCGCAAGGGAGTCCATCGTGGAAGGAATTCGGGCAGAATAAACGCGCTCCACGGTTCTGTCTCCCCCCCCCCATCTACCACCAGGAATGGAAGGCTCCGCGTGTGGAGGGGGCGTGGCCTCGGCCCGGGGGAGGCGAGGCCTCGACGCGAGAGGGGGCGTGGCCGGGTGACGTCACAATCCCCCGCCCGGTGTTGTGGAGTCGCTCGCTGCGCTGCTGGGCGACGCGAGCGCGGCTTGGGGCGTCCGCTCCGCTTCCGCTCCGCTCCGCACCCCGAGGCCCCCGGGGGCCCCCCCCGCCCCCGACCGCCCGGAGGGGAAGCCTGCTGCTCTCCGTCGGCGGGCCGGGGCGCTTCGGTGGGCCCGGAGCCCCGCGTCCGCTCGTCGCGTGGAAAGGGAGGTGGGGGGGGTGGGGAAAGAAGGGAGGCCGAGCCCCGCCGCCGCCGCCGCCCCGGCCCCGGCCCCCCCGGTCCCGGGAGCGTCCCGCAGCCCCCCGAGGGCCACCATGAAGTTCCAGTACAAAGAGGACCACCCCCTTCGAGTACCGGAAAAAGGAAGGGAGAAGATCCGCAAGAAGTACCCGGACCGGGTCCCGGTGAGTGAGGAGTGTGCGCGGTGGGGGGTGGGGGGTGGGGGGTGGGAGGGGGGCTGGAAACCGAGTGGGGGGGATGGGGCAGCCGGGGGTGGGGGGTGGAGGGGCCGGAAGCTGGGGGTGGGGGGACGTGAGCTAGAGGTGGGGGTGGGGGACGGAGGTGTAAGCGGGGGTGGGGGTGGTTGGGGATAGGATGGAGGGAGGGGGTGGAGGTGGCAGGTAGGGGGGACTAGGGGGATCGGGATGTCGGGGGGGGCTGCCTTCCCCTGGGTGTGGAAAGTGCTTTCCCGAGAGTCCTTGGGGGTGGGGGGTGGGGGTGGGGATCAGTCCCCGCAGGAGTTGGTGGGGTGGGGGGGGGGCTGTCATTCCCTTATTATTGTCATGGCTTGGGCCCTGTCGGATCCCGCAGCCTCGGCAGACGCGCGGCTGTGTCACGGGTGACTCAGCGGGATGGAGGAGCTCAGGGGCGGGGTGGGGGGGGGGGGGCGGGGGGAGGACCCCCCTGTGGCCCCCGTGTGGCTATGTGTGACTGTTGGGGGGGGAGGGTGGTATGTGTGCAGTGGGGGGTGCTACCTGCGCGATCTCTGCGCAGGATCGTGGAGCTGGAGAGCCGTGGGGAGCTCAGATGGTTTCTGGGGGGGGGGGCAGGGGGGGTGGGGGTGGGGGGGAGGAGAAGCCCTGGATGGTGTCGTCCTTGTGTTTGCTTAGATTTCAGGGGAGGCCTGGGGGGGGGGGCGGATTGCGCTACTAGGTCTCCCGACAACAACAAGGTCACGGGTTTTCTGCGCCACAGCCAGCCAGCCGGGGTTAATCATCATCTTTGGGGCTCCTGCTTCTGCTCCCCACCTCCCGGGATCTTCTGATCAGAGGGTTCTCTCTCCCTCTCTGCTCCCTGTGGACCCTGCTTCAGGAAATCAAACTAGTGCAGGCAGTTGTGTGTGGGGGGGGGGGGTGCTGTCTCAGCATCCGGGCTTTTCTGCCTCTCAGTTGCTTGCTTTTCCTCCTCTCCTGTGGCTGCGCAGCTCTGTTGAGAAGGCAGGGGGTGGGGGGGGTGGGGGGGTGTCGGTCACGAGCTGTTGGATTGGGGGCGGGTTAATAAATGTGGTTGCCCAGGGGCCAGTGGCTCCCGCCTGTCATCCCAGTGACTCAGAGGCGAGATCTGAGGATCAGGTTCAAAGCCAGCCCCCGCAGGAAAGTCTGAGACTTGTCTCCAGTGAACCACCAGGAAGCTGAAAGAAGCGTCCCTCTTTGGCTTTAGGCAGGGAGTCGAGGCCGAATCGGGGGGCGATGGAGTCATTTGTCTATTGATTTGGTGCAGGTAGACTCGGTTTTCCTTCCCCATGCTGACTTCACATTGGGATCCTCGGGTCTCAGCCTCTGGAGTAGCTGGGTGACAGGCATGACGTGAGCACCAACACCCGGCCACGAGAAACAGCCACATGCTGATTGGACCGTTTCCGTGTGACCCCCTTTAGACTCACACCCTTGCCATGCCAGTGCGCGAGCAAAGAATCTGAAGCATAGGGAAGTAGATTCCTAAAGGCTTTTTTTTGGCATTGCCAAGCCGGTGGCCGAGCTGGGATTTCCGTCCCAGGCTCACCTAACCCCCCTCCCTCGTTGTAGCACGGTGTCTCCATCTTCTACACCAGCCTTTTTTCCCCTGCTCTTAGGTGGGCCTTAGACTCAGCCTGGGTGTCGTCCTCGAGTTCCGAGCTCTTCTGCTCAAGGCTGGGGCTCTACCACCGAGCCACAGGGTGGACCCCTTCTGTCACCCATTGGAGATAATGGTTTGCTTCCTGAGCAGCTAGGATGGCACGAGTGAGCCACTTGGCACCCAGCACCCGGAGGTTATGGGTTCAAAGCCAGCTGAAACAGGAATCTCAGAGCCTGGTCCTCGGTGGACTGCCACAGTGCTAGAAGTGAAGCTGTCACAGCCCAGCTCTGTGCAACAAAACAAAACTAAGAGTACCCAAGATTTGAGTTCAAACCCCAGTACTGGCACAAACAACCCCTACTTCCTTGGGAGGATTGGGCCTCCGTAAGGGGCGAGGTTTTTATCGTCCCTGTTTCTCATTTTTGTGCTGGTGGTGGCCTTAAGCCCCAAGACGTTTGTTCAGAGCCGTGCTTGCTTTTCTAGAAATTTCCCTTGCCCTCAAGCGGGGCCTGTAATCTCCCCTTCCCTCTGAAGTGCTTAAAAGGGTAAGGAAGGGAGGTCCAGTTACAGTCTATAACCCCAGCTCTGGTTATTCCCATACTCCCAAGTTTAACAGGTGAGGCTCAGGGGATTTGAAATATTAGCCACGGGGTGGGGGGGGGGACCCAGAGAAACTGATCGCTTTTAGAAGTTCAAATGGAAAAGAACGAGGTTACAATAAAAATGTTCATTAACAGCCAGTCACTGCTCCCCCCCCCAAGCTATAAAATAAGATGTCACGGACAACCGTACCTTTCATAAATGGCAGTTCAGGAGGAAGAAGAAAACCAGTCAGCGTTGTGCGTCGTGGCGGTACTGGGACTGAGCTCAGTACCCTCCCGCCCTGGCTTAGGTGTGCCCTCAAGGCCGGCGCTCTATCCCCTGAGCCGCAGCTCCGCTTTCCTTCAACGGTTTCGCCGCTGCGTTCAACCTGCGCCTCTCCCGGCCCTGTCCCGCCCGCTTTAGTTGGATTCAAAGTGCGATGCTCAGCTCTGGGCCCCGCGCGGGCCGGGATTACAGGCGCGCTCACGGTGCTGTCCGTGCGCTCAGTGCGGCTGTCCTGTCCTCCCCCAGGTCATCGTGGAGAAGGCCCCGAAAGCCCGGGTGCCCGATCTGGACAAGCGGAAGTACCTGGTGCCCTCTCCGACCTCACCGGTAAGGCCCGGAGTGTTTTAAAAAAAACAAAAGCCAGCTTTAGCCCCTGCCATCCCGGCCACTCCGGAGGCTGGGATCGGAGGATCGAAGCCAGGCCTGGTCAGGACAGCCCGCGAGACCCCAGTGAACCCCCAGAAAAGCTAACGGGAGCCGGAGCTCGCGGCGGCAGAGCGCCAGCCCTTGAGCGGGCAAAGCTCAAGGACAGCGCCCAGGCCCGGAGTTCAAGCCCCAGGACCGGCATGAAAAGGAAAGCAAGCTTGACTCTTCCTAAAGGGGACGGGGCAGGATGGGCTGGGTTGGTGTTCTGGAAATTACCCTGCCTGCTAATCCCTCGTTCTCTCCTTCCCCCCCCTCCCGCCCCCCCCCTTCAGTTGGCCAGTTCTACTTCTTAATCCGGAAGAGAATCCACCTGCGCCCCGAGGACGCCTTATTCTTCTTTGTCAACAACACCATCCCCCTACCAGCGCCACCCATGGGCCAGCTGTACGAGGTGAGGGTTTCGGGGTACAGTCCCCAGCCGGCGGGGCACCGGCCGGCTTGTGTTGATAGAACTGCTCAGACATGGGGCAACTGGTGTGGATGCCCGGATGGAGGGAGGTCCCCGGAGGGTGGGTCTCTCCTTGCAAAAGAATGGAGGTGTCGTCCCCCCCCCCCCAAGATTGAGCCCCAGGCAGATGGCTTGTTCCTGCCGGGCCAGTGTGTGGCTGCCTAGACTGGCGTTGATTGAAATGGCAGGAGGTGATTCCTGACCGCAGGCAATGCCAGAGCCATCTTGTGCGTTCACCCTCTTGCTGCGATCGTGGGGAACATGTCCGTGTTTATTTGGTGCGGTCCTGGGGCTTGAACTCGGGGCCTGGCTGCTCAGGGTCTTCCACTGATCCACAGCTCCGCCTCTGGTTTTGTTTTTGTTTTGTTTGTGCTCATTGGAGATGAGAGCCTGCAGGACTTCACTGCCCCGGCTGGCCCTGAACCGGGGTCCTTTGGATCTCAGCCCCCCCCCCCCCCGAGTTGCCGGGGTGACGGGGGCGAGCCACCAGGGCCCAGCCGGGAGGGAGCCCCGGAAGCCCGAAGCGGCGCCATGGCTCGAGCAGCAGAGTGCCCCGCCTTGAGCCAGAAAGCTCCAGGACAGCGCCCAGGCCCCGGGTTCGAGCCCCAGGGCTGCACACAGCGAAACCCGAGGGAGTGACGGGGTGGGTGACGTCCATCTTCCCTCTCTCCACCCCCCAGGACAACCACGAAGAGGACTACTTCCTGTACGTGGCCTACAGCGACGAGAGCGTCTACGGGAACTGAGGGGGGCCGCCCGGCCGGTGGGGGCGCCCGGCCCCGCGCCCCCGCCTGTCCTTCTCCGTGCTTCTCTCCCTCGTTCCTTCCTTTCTTCCTCCTCTCTTCGTTTTCCACCCTCTTCCTCCGCGGCACGGGAGGCCGGGGCCCAGGGGCATGAGGCCCCCGTCCCGCCTCGCCGGGGACCCCCCCTTCACCCCGGAAAGCCGGAGGAGCCCGGTCTAGGAACCGATCACCCCCTCCCTCCCCCGGGCGGGGGTTCGAGGTTCACCCCGCCCGTCGTACCTGAAGCATCCCGGCCGGCCCCCCCCCCCCCCCCCCCGTCTCAATTCCCCCCCCCCCACCTCCCCGTCCTGTGGGGCGCGGGGTCCCCCAGATGTGCGGATGGAGCCCCGCGGCCCCCGGAAGCAGCGCCCCGGCGCACGGAGGGCACGGAGGGGTCGGGGTCGCCTGAAACCGGAGCGAAGCCCCCGGCGCACGCGCGTCCCGGTGATCCCACGGGGCCGGGCCGCCGGCCGTGGACGGAGCGAATGGCGGAGCCAGGCCCCGCCCTCCCGTCCTGAGGGGGCGGGGACGGTGGTCCCGCCTGTCAATCATGCAGGACCCCGCCCCCTGCCCCCCCGCCCCCCCAGTTGAGGCGTCCGGCAGCACTGCTCGTGACGGCAGTGTAGGTAGGGGCTGGCATTTCTTTCTCTTTGCTTTATTTTTACCTTGGTTGTCGTTTTTTTGGGGGGGGTTGAGGAGCAGGAATTGCACCCAGATGTTGCATCTCAGTTCATCTCCGCGGAGGAAGGACCCCCTCCCCCCCAAAATCGGGGCAAAATGGGTGGGATGTGTGTGCCTCCGTCACGCGCGCAGGCCGAGGAAATAAAGCAACCGCTTCATCTTGAAAACAGCACACCCGGCGTGCACACGTGCATTTATTTGGCGTGGGTTTGAGTAGAGGGGGGCTTTGGACCCCCAGAAAACAAGCGTCGTGGGTGCCGGTCCAGGCGCTCGAACTCGGGGCCTGGGTGCGGTGCAGTCAGTACGAGCTTTGGCGCTCAGGGCCGGTGCTCTACCACCGAAACCACAGCACCAGATCTGGTTTTTTTTTTTTTTTTGCCAGTCCTGGGGCTTGAACTCAGGGCCTGAGGCACTGTCCCTGGCTTCCTTGCTCAAGGCTAGCACTCTACCCACTTGAGCCACAGCGCTTTTTTCTATCTATGTGGTGCCGGGGAATCGAACCCAGGGCTTCACGCATGCGAGGCGAGCGCTCTACCCCTAGGCCACGTCCCCAGCCCCCAGATCTGGTTTGGTTTTTGGCAGTTCATTGGAGACACACTGTTCCCGCCCAGGCCGCCTTGGCACTGTGACTCTCAGTTTTCTGCCTCCGGGGTGGTTGGCATGGCGGGCCTGAGCCACCCCGGCCGGCTTGATGTGCGCTCACGGTTCCTGGGGGCTTGGGGGTGCCGGTGCACACCCCGAATGACATGGGTGAGCTAATAACACTGCCCCAGGCCTCGCGATCGCCGTTCATTCCCTCGGTGGCCACCAGGTGGCAGCAGGCGCCCATCGGCTCCCAGGGCCTCCCGGCCTGGGAAGCAGCAGAGTCGATTCCAGAAGGACCACGGGATTCCCAGCACCGTGTCGGTGGCCCCCGCCCGTCAACCCCCAGCCACTCAGGAGGCTGAGCTCTGAGGACCACAGTTCAAAGCCAGAGTCCCGGGGCTTGAACTCGGGGCCTGACGCTGTCCCTGAGCTCTTTTGCTCAAGGCTGGTGCTCTACCACTAGGAGTCACAGCGCCACTTCTGGTGAGTCCTGGTGGGTTCATTGGAGATGAGAATCTCACGGGGGGCTGGGGATATGGCCTAGTGGCAAGAGTGCTTGCCTTGTATACAGGAGGCCCTGGGTTCGATTCCCCAGCACCACATATACAGAAAATGGCCAGAAGTGGCGCTGTGCACAATTCACAATAGCCAAAATATGGAAACAACCCAGATGCCCCTCCACAGACGAATGGATCCAAAAAATAGGGTACTTATACACAATGGAATACTACATAGCGATTAGGAATGGTGAAATATTGTTATTCGCAGGGAAATGGTCAGAACTGGAACAAATAATGTTGAGCGAGACAAGCCTAGAACACAGAAAACAAAGGGCATGATCTCCCTGATATACGACTGTTAAGAAAGGGAGACGGAGAGACAGTAGAGACCAAGTCTGTGAACACTGTATATGTGCTTGATACATTGTATATTGTATATATGTCAACCTGACCTAGACAAGGGATAGGAAAACAGGTCGTAAGATATCACAAGAAATGTACACACTGCCCTACTATGGAACTGCACCCTCTTTGCACAACAACCTTGTCAAAAAATTTGTGTTCAATTAATAAACAAGAAGTGGCGCTGTGGCTCAAGTGGCAGAGCGCTGGCCTTGAGCACAAAGAAGCCAGGGACGGCGCTCAGGCCCCAAGTTCAAGCCCCAGGACTGGCCAAAAAAAAAAAAGGTCTCTCGGACTTTCCTGCCGCCCTGGCTGGGTTGGAACCGATCCTCAGGTCTCAGCCTCCCGAGCAGCTGGGACCATGGGCGACTGCGCTGGCTTGAGGATTTTCAGTTGTTCTACAGTGACGAGTGACAGGAGAACGCACGACCTCCGTCCCACCAGCCCCCCCCCTCCCCACCCGCGCGTCCAGGCCATTTCCCACGTGGGTGGTGTCCAGGGAGGACCGCGGCTGCCTTTGTCCCCCCCCCCCCGCTGCCCCCCCCCCTCACCCAAGAGATGAACAGAAAGAAAGAAAGCACAGCAAGGAAGAAGTCCAGCCCCCCCCCCCCCCGGCTGCTGCCCCCCGCGTGTCACCCGGGCCGTTTCCCTTCTGGCCGTGGCGACCTGAGGTGTGAACGCCGTCACTTCCCTGGGCGTTCTGTGGTCTTGCACACTCGTCTCCTCTCCCGGCCGGGCGTGGAAGGGATCGACCACGGCTGTGAGTGACACGGAGAAGGGGGGGGGGGTCCAATGCCGGGGTCCCCGGGGAAGAAATGGCGGGTGATGTCCCCCATCTTCCAGACCTGCGCCCCCTGGTTCCTGGATGGCGGCCAAGTTGGTGGGAGAAGAGGAACTAGGTAGGGTAAGCCTTTCTCTGCGTCTGTTTCTCTATCTCTATGTCGGTCTCCCATCTGTCTGTCTGTCTGCAGGTCCCCCGTCCCCTTCCCCTTTAGCCCCTCCCCCATGCCTGCCTTCGCCGCAGCCCCACAGCCCCCCCGGCTGATGTGGCCGGACACCGGGCCTTGAACTCACGACCTGAGCGCCGCCCCTGCTTCATTTTGCTCAAGGCTGGCGCTCTAACCCACGTGAGCCACGGCGCCCCTTCTGGCTTTTTCTGCCTATGGGGCGCTGGGGAATCGAACCCGGGGCTTCGGGCCTGCCAGGTCACGGAGCTCCCTTCCCAGCCCCCTCCACCCCTGCAGGATATCTTTGCCCTGGAGCCCACGGCACCCCCCCCCCCCGCGCCCTCGCGGCTCCCCCCGTCACCCCGGCTCCCCCCGGGGGCTGAGATCGGAGGATCACGGTTCAAAGCCAGCCCGGGCGGGAACGTCCACGACACTCTCGTCTCCCACGCACGCCTCGACAAAAGCCGGAAGCGACGCCGTGGCTCAAGGGGTCGAGCGCCCAGGCCCCTGAGTTCGAGCCCCAGGATGGATGAAGACGAAAAGGAAAAAGAAAAGAAAGGCCGAGGCGGTCAAACTTGAGCGTTTCACACTCCTCATAGCAACCGATGTTTTATTGTATTATTATTATTATTATTATTTAAACTTTTTATTAGCGCCTTTACTGCACCTCGAACTCAGGGCCTCACCCCTTGGCCTTGCCCACGCGAGGCAGGCGCTCTGACCCCGCTTGAGCCACGCCTCTGCGTCTGGCTTTCTGTGTTACGTGCACGCGAGGGGAGAGCCTCCCGCACTTTCCCGAAGCCCAGGCTGGCTTCGAACCGGGATCCTCCGATCTCAGCCCTCGGGGGGAGCCGGGGTGACGGGCGGGAGGAGCGGGGCTGGGCCCCCCTCAGCCTTGGGTTCCGGCCTTTCCCAGGGAGCAGCGCCCCGCGTGTCCCCTGGAGGCGGATCTCCGCTGGCCTGGGTGTCACCTGCCTCCTCCTGATGGCCGTCACCATCACCCTGGCCGTCCTCACCCCGAAACGTGAGCAGATCACCCCCTTATCACCCCCTCTCCCCCTCCCCCACCGCCACGGCCTGGGCCTCACGGAGCCATCGGCAGAGGCCAGAGCCCCCAATTCCACTGGGCTGAGGCCCTGGTCGGGTCCCCGGCGCTGGGACCCCCCTGGCTGCCCGCGTTGTCTCAGCTTTGGTCTCATGGCGGTGTGATTCTTTCTTGCAGTGTCTTCCGAGGACACAGCGACCATCCGGCAGCCAGGTGGGCTGGGGGATCCATTTCCGTATGTATGTACGTAGGTCAGTCCTGGGGCTTGAACTCGGGGCCTGGGAGCTGCCCCTGCGTTGGTTGGTTGGTCGGTTTCCCCTCTGGCGGGGCGCTCTACCGCTCGAGCCACGGCTCCACGCGCGGCTTTTTGGTGGTTTCATGGAGGGGGGGGGTGTGGATAAGAGTCTCACGGCTCTTTCATGCCTGGGCTGGCCTCGAACCGCCCCTCCTTGGCTCTCAGCCTGGCGAGCAGCTGGGATCGCAGGCGAGTCCGGATGCCCGGAGTAACGGAGTCTCTCTCTGCCTAGCCCTTCTGGATGGTTCTTGTCCCCAGCCCTGGGTGTGGTTCCGGGGCGGCTGTTACTACTTCTCCAGGGAGTCCGTCACCTGGGGGGACAGCGAGCGAGCCTGCCGCTCCCGCGGCTCCAGCCTCCTGTGTATAGATCGACGGGAGATGGTACGTGGCGTCTGCCTCAGTTTCCCCAAGTTCTGGGAGCCGCAGGCTGGTTGACTTTGAACCGTGATCCTCAGATCCCAGCCTCCTGAGGTGTTCGGGTGACGGGCAGAAGCCATGAGGCCCGGCTGATGTATTTATTTAGTGCCAGTCCCTGGATTCGAACTCAGGGCCTGAGCACTGTCCCTGGCTTCTTCTTGCTCAAGGCTAGCACTCTGCCACCTGAGCCACAGCGCCACTTCTGGCCATTTTCTATATATGTGGTGCTGGGGAATCGAACCCAGGGCCTCATGGATACGAGGCGAGCACTCTTGCCACTAGGCCATATCCCCAGCCGCTGTTCATTTCTTTTTTAAGCTACTTCCGTGCAGTTGAGGCGCGATTGTAATAAGAACTCCACGCCTGTGTTTCTTACGACCAGGATTTCTTCTCCTTGAAGTATTTCTTTTGGATCGGGGGGATCGACAACAACACTTGCCAGCAGAGACGACTGGGGAATGAGACGGATTGGCTTTCTGCTTCAATAAGTAAGTAGTGTGTGTATGTGTGTGTACTGGGATTTGAACTCTGAGCCTCACCTTCTCCCTGGGCCTTCTTGGTCCTAACCGGCTGCTCTACCCACTTGAACCATCTCCTGTGGCAGGATTTGGACGATGATTTGGCGAGCATTTCTGCCTGGGGTGGCTCTCTTTGTTGCGATTTATTTTTGTCTTAGTTTGACATTACATTGGCCTATTCTTTTTTTTTTTTTTTTTTTTGTAAGATGTAGTAATTCTGTCCTTCCTTTAATATAACTAATTGTCTTTGGTTATTAAACAAGATCACTTTAGCCAGAAACAGATTCAAAGTATTTGGTTTGTTGCAATAAACCCTGATTATAGAATTTTTTTTTTTTTATTAATTGGACATAAATTTTTTTACAAGGTGATGTGCAAAGAGGGTGAGGGTGCAGTTACATAGTAGGGCAGTGTGTACATTTCTTATGATATCTTACAACCTGTTTTTCTATCCCTTGTCTAGGTCAGGTAGACATATATGCAATATACAATGTATCAAGCACATATACAGTATTCTCAGACTTGGTCTTTACTGACTCTCTCTCCGTCTCCCTTTGTTAACAGTCATATATCAGGGAGATCATGCCCCTTTGTTTTCTGTGTTCTAGGCTTGTCTCACTCAACATTATTTGTTCGAGTTCCGACCATTTCCCTGCAAATAACAATATTCACCATTCCTAATCGCTATGTAGTATTCCATTGTGTATAAGTACCATATTTGACATTACATTGGCCTATTCTAAATCACATAGGAACTGTGGTTTAGAATTCTGTTAACAAGCTGGGTGCCGTGGCTTCACCCCCTAGAATCCCAGCGACTCGGGAGGCTGAGATCTGAGGATTTCCGTTCCAAGCCAACCTGGGCAGGAAAGTCTGGGAGACTTTTCTCCTCCAAGGAACCAGCAAAATGCTGGAATGAAGCTGTGGTTCAGGTGGTAGAGCGCCAACCTAGCTAACGGGTAGCGTGTCTGAACCTTGCGTTCAAGGCCCTATACGTCACACACACACACACACACACACACACACAAATGAAAGTTTCATGTTCTCTCAGAGGCTGACCGTTACTAAATTTCATGACGACCAAGCTGCTTTGTTTCAGGCCTCCTCCTACTGACCACGGAAGGCAACAGACGTGTCCATCTTACAAAGCAAAAGATGCTTGTGCTCTTCATAACTGTGAAGCGAAAAACAAATACATCTGTAAGAGTGACAAGATTAGCCGCGGCGTCAGTGGCTCCCGCCTGTCACCCAGCTACGTAGGAGGCTGAGGGCTGAGGACCACAGGTTCAAAGCCAGCCTGGGCGGGAACGTCTGGGAGACTCTGATCCCCAGTTAATCACAGAAAAAGCCAGAAGTGGCGCCGTGGCTCAAGTGGTAGAGCGCCAGCCTTGAGCAAAAAAAGAAGCTCGGGGACTGCGCCCAGGCCCCGAGTTCAAGACCCAGGACTGGCACCAACGAAGGAATGAGAAGATTGTATGCAAGACTTGCAAAATTAAAATGGCTTTTGCTCGCTAGTGTGTTGGTTGATTTTTTATAACATTTATTTCGCATTATGGTTTGAACTTGGGCCTTGCGCTTGCCGTGCATGCATTTCTAACCAACCGATTTCGCACTTTGGATTAAATACAATTCATGTCCAAGCGCCGGCGGCCCCCGCCCGTCATCCCCGCTACTCGGGAGGCTGAGATCGGAGGGTCGCGGGTTCAAAGCCAGCCCGCGCAGGAAACGTCTGTGAGACTCTCACCCCCCGTGAACCACCAGAGAAGAAAGGAGCTAGGTACTCTTTTCTCGACCTCGAGAGAAGGACCAAGATGTCAGCGCCGGCGTGTTCTTTCAGAACGGAAAACATCAGAGGTTTGTCAGTGACTCACGGCGGGAGGAGAACATTCTCGGCTGTTTCAAAGGGGGACCAAGTCACCCTCGCCCCGCTGAACCCCAGCAGCGATGGCCGGGCTTCTCAGAGCTGCCTCCAACTCCCAAGGGCTGAATGGAAGGAATGGTCCCCCCGTTTTGTCCTCCCTCCGGCTTCACCGACCTCTTCTTTCTCTCAAGAACCGAGGGAGAAGGCGTTGAACACGAGGCCCAGCACTGGCACGATATTTATGTGAAAAAGATCATTTAGTTATATTTTAATTCTAAATACCAATTATTGCATTTCAGGCATGCCTTTCTATTTATGTTTTTTGGAGCCGTCCTGGGGCTTGAACTCAGGGCCTGGGGCGCAGTCCCTGAGCTGTTTTGCTCAAGGCTGGCACTCTACCACTTGAGCCCGTACGTGCAATGAATGCTAGTAGATGTTGAAGAACTTGTTTATCAAGAATTCGTTAACAGGGCTGGGGATATGGCCTAGTGGCAAGAGCGCTCGCCTCGTATACATGAGGCCCTGGGTTCGATTCCCCAGCACCACATAGACAGAAAATGGCCAGAAGTGGTGCTGTGGCTCAAGTGGCAGAGTGCTAGCCTTGAGCAAAAAGAAGCCAGGGACAGTGCTCAGCCCTGAGTCCAAGGCCCAGGACTGGCGGTGGGGGGGGGGGGGGATAATCTCATGGGACTTTGCTGCCCAGGCTGGCTTTGAACCACGATCCTCAGATCTCAGCCTCCAGAGTCGCTGGGATGACGGGCGGGGGCCACCAGCACCTGGCAAGAGGTCATGGATAATTGATGGTGCTCATCTCTCAAACGCAACGATGAGATTGGAATGATCCCTCCTGTCTTCGCATGCTTGAAGTTAGTTACCGGGGCAGCAATTTCAATTCGGCGAGTTTATCTTTTATTTTTTTGGTTTGGCCAGTCCCGGGACTCGAACTCAGGGCCTGAACACCGTCCCTGGCTTCTTTTTGCTCAAGGCTAGCACTCGGCCACTTGAGCCACAGCGCCACTTCTGGCCGTTTTCTGTCTATGTGGTGCTGGGGAATCGAACCCAGGGCCTCATGTATACGAGGCAGGCACTCTTGCCACTAGGCCATATCCCCAGCCCCAGAAGAGGTCTTTCCCAGGCAGTGTGTGGATTAAACGGTCCTGCTCTGCGTTGGTAGCTTGGCTGTTGATAAGGACGAGGGGAACTGCTTTGGGGTGAGAGCGTTTGAACTGCCAGGCTTGGTCTTCACCTGGTTTCTGCTCCCGATGGGATTCCGCCCGCCCCAGATGGTTCCCGGAATGGAGGGTGAGGTGTATTTTGGGGTTCCTTGTGTTCCGCCCATCTTATTCAAAGTCACCTGATGGGCTGGGAATATGGCCTAGTGGTAAAGTGCTCGCCTCCTGTACAGGAAGCCCTGGGTTCGAGGCCTTGTGGCTCAAGGGGCAGAGTGCTAGCCTTGAGCAAAAAAGAAGCCAGGGACGGTGCTCAGGCCCTGAGTTCGAATCCCAGGACTGGCAAAACAAGACAGATCAAAGTCACCCGATGTAAAAAAGTAGCCAATCAGGAGCAGAGTGCGAACCTGGCCCTCGGCCAATCCGAGCAGAGAGGCGTGGCTTGCGGCCTTAGGGATAACCAAGGCAAATGCATTGGGCCCTGTTCAAACTAGCCAATCAGGAGCAGCATGTGAACCTGAGCTCAGCCAATTAGAACAGAGGGGCGGGGCCCGCCGCCTTAGGTATAAATAGGGGAGCCACCTGCCTGTTCTGTGTGCGTTCCGGAGCCAGATTTGTAGCCGGGGGTCACACCCTGCTGCACAGAAGCCAGTTCCACCTGCTGAGACCCCCCCCCCCTTTTATTTTCACGGCCAGCATGTGACCCCCATGGTTCTTGGAGGGCATTTTTGTGCCAGCTGTTGAGTCAGGTTCGCCAGCGGGGTGAACAAACTGCTACTCGCGCCCCCAAACCCTTGCACTGGGGGGACGATTGTGCGCTCCGCCGCCCACCTGTCACGTTCCCCTCAAATGCTGATGGCGAGGACAAGGATGAGAACCTTACACGTTTATTTGCGGGGTGTGCAGATAATGACGTTTTGGGTCCACCCAGCCAGCTGGACCAGCAGATCTGACAGCTGTTCCCCCCCCCCCATCCTGCATGAAGCCCTGGGTTCGATTCCCCAGCACCACATATACAGAAAACGGCCAGAAGCGGCGCTGTGGCTCAAGTGGCAGAGTGCTAGCCTTGAGCAAAAAGAAGCCAGGGACAGTGCTCAGGCCCTGAGTTCGAGTCCCGGGACTGGCCAAAAAAAAAAAAGAAAACCAAAAGAGGGAATGTCTTTGGTACCCCACCCCCCCCAGGCCCAGCGGGGTTCTGTCCTGACTCTTTGGTCCTCCCCCTCCATTCTGTGCAGGTTGGGATGTGGTGGGAATGGCCCACGTGGAGTTCTAGAATCATCTTCCTCGGGAGGCCAGCAAGGAGCCGCACGCCTGGAATCCCTGCTGCTCGGGACGCTGGGAACGGAGGGGGAGAGGTTCAAAGCCAGCCTGGGCAGGCAAATCCGTGAGGCTCCGCTGACCGGTGAATGGCCACGATTTGCGAGCGGAGCCGTGGCCCAAGAGGGGGAGCACCTGCCTTGAGCTGGAAAGAGGCTCGGCGAGAGCACCCCGGTTCTGAGTTCAAGTTCTGGGACACGCACACGCACGCACATGCACACACGCACAGTCTGGGTTCTGTGTCTGTCTCATTTCCTTGCACCTGCAGCCCCCCCCCAGGGGTCCCGGGTTCTGCGGGGCTGGCCGGGTCATCGAGGCCGCCGCCGCCCCCTCCGCATGCAGATGTAGGCGTTCAGGCTCAGGCAGTCCTCGGCGTACGCCTTGAAGCTCGAGCCGTACACGCAGCAGGTGCCGTTCTGCATCGCCAGCAGGGTCAGCCTGGGGCCCGGGGGACAGCGCGTGACACGCCCGGCCGCGAGTGGGGCTAGGGGTTTGACAGGGGATCCCCCCCCCCAGGGGCGCGGACACGCGTGGGGTGGGGGGGGGGGACACTCACTGCTGGGCCTGGAGCTCCGAGCCGTCTTCCCACTGCCACGATCCGTTCGCAGGGCTTCTGACCAGGCCCAGCCAGTGGTAAGACTTGAGCAGCCTCAGGAAATCCTGGGGGAACCCACGGGCGACACACAGGGCTCGCGAGGGCCTGGGGTGGGGGGGGTGGGGGGACCCCCCGACCCCTCTCCCTCCCACTGCGAGGAACAAGGCCTGGCAAGCACTAAAAAACGATCTGGGTGGGCCGGGCGCCGGTGCGACTCAGGAGGCTGAGCTCTGAGGATGGTGGGTTCAAAGCCAGCCCGGGCGGGAACGTCAGGAGACTCCGATCGCCCGTGAACCAGCAAAAACAAAAAAGCTGGCAATGGAGGTGTGTGGTTCAAGGGGGTAGAGCGCCAGCCCTGATTGAGCACAAGAGCCCCCGGGGGGGGGGCAGCGCCCATCTAATCCTCATCCATCCATCCGCCAGGTACACTCTCTGTCTGTCTGTCTGTCTGTCTGTCATCTCTATGATCTTTAAGTAGTCGTACGAAGGAGTCCACGTCCCCCCCTCTCACCCCCCATGCCCCCCCATCCCGGCCTCCCGCCCTGACCCCTGAGGATCTTGAGTCTGCGTTCGGCCCCATCTCTAAAGCAAGTCCGCCACCTGCTGCTCCCGGCTGTAGACTCTCAGGAGGCTCGAGTTCAAGGACAGGCAAGCGGCCCGGCTCCTCTGCCAGCTTCTCCTCTCCTTGGAAAAGTGGTAGCAGGCGTGTCTGTAGTACACCCAGGCCTCAGGGCACGGGGCCCCGCCGGCTTCCAGAAAGAGGGGGGGCGCGCCGTTCATTCTGCCACTCTCGGAACCTTCTAGAAGAGATTATCCACCAGGAAACGGAGCCATCGCCTTGAGACTCCACACGTGGCTCCGTACGCTCGTGGAGGCCCAGACTTCCCATTGCACGCAGCTCGCTCACGCACACTGGGTTGGTTTTGTTTTTTTCGGTTGGTGGTGCCAGTCCCTGGGATTTGAACTCGGGGCCGGGCGCCGTCCCTGAGCTGCTTTCGCTCGAGGCTGGCGCTCTGCCCCTTGAGCCGCGGCGCCGCTTCCAGCTTTGGCTGGTTCACTGGGGATCAGAGTCTCCCGGACTCTCCTACCCGGGCTGGATTCGAACCATTACCCTTACATCTCAGCCTCCCGAGGGGCTGGGCTGACGGGCGTGAGCCCACAACCCGGTTCTAAAAATAGAAAATTACGGCGAAATGCCAGACAAAAATCAACGGCTCCCTCCCCTCTGAATCCTGTTGGAGACATATTAAACCTTAGCACATATATATATACACATACACATATATGTGTATATATGTATATACATGTGTGTTTATATGTATATATGTGTGTATATATGTGCATATGTATATATGTGTATATACATGTATATATGTGCATATGTGTATATGTGTGTGTATATATGTGTTTATATGTATATGTATATATGTGCATATATATGCATATATGTATATTTATTAACAAATCATCATTAAAATTACTTTCCATTCCCCGATTAACATAGACAATCTCTCCAACCTTGTTCCTTCAACTCACCTGTGGGAGAAACGGAAACTTCTTGGTGGGGAAAGGGCTGCCAAAATAATCCATAATTATTAAAGTAACTTGTATCATTTAGCAACTTACAGAACCCAAACAAAAACAATAGGGTTTTGACCGAAAAGCAAAAAAAAAACCAACCCCACGAAACACTAAGAACATTTCTTCAAGACAGTTTTTACAAATACTAGTGTATTATAACTGTTTCATGCTCAGTGTTTTTGTTTGGTTTTTTTGCCAGTCCTGGGTCTTGAACTCGGGGCCCGGGCGCCGTCCTGAGCTTTTCCACTCAAGGCTGGCGCTCGACCCCTTGAGCCACAGCGCCGCTTGTGGTTTTTCTCTGACACTAGAGATGAGAGTCTCACGGATTTTCCTGCCCCGGGCTGGCTTGAACCGCGACCCCCCGATCTCAGCCCCCTGAGTGACCGGGTTGACAGCGGGGGCCCCCGGTGCCCGGTGGTCTAAGCTACTTGGGTGTGGTTATCACTTACCAAGTAGGAAAACCGCGGTCCAGATGGCTACCATCACCAGGAAACGAGTCACCATGGCAACAGCAAGGAGCCGGACGGGAAATAAAGGAGCTGCAGCCAGAGATAAAGAGGAGATGAGAATGGAAGAGACTGTTGGGCGTGGTGGCTCCTGCCTGTCAACCCGGCAACTCGGGAGACCGAGAGCTGAGGATCTCGGGTTCAAAGCCAGCCTGGGGCTTTGAACCCTGATCCTCAGCTCTCAGCCCCCTGAGTCCCCGGGGTGACAGGCGGGAGCCACCGGTGCCCGGCTAACCACATCGTTTTCAAGCTGATCTTCAGGCTACGACTAGGAGACGAACGGGTTGCAGAACGTACGGTGTTTTCTAGAACCTTCCGTCACGGGGTGCGAGCCTCAGGTGTCGGCATCCTTTACAGGGACCGTGGATTGTGGGTTCGTTCTTAAAACGACAGCATCCGTGAGTCCCTGGAGAAAGGTAATTCGCACCCACAGATGAGCTACGACTCCTGCCACGCTCATGGGACGTTTGTGTGCGCTTCATCTGTTTCACAATTTGCCCGCATAAATGTGATCTGTCCTTGTGAGTTGACCTGTCTGTCATTGTATGTTTTTCTGCATTTTTCACTAATAGTGTCTATGTTAGTATCTAAGTGTGTGTGTGTGTGTGCGCGTGTGTGTGTGTGTGCGCGTGCATGCGCACCAGTTCTGGGGCTTGAACCCAGGGCCTGGGCTCTGTGTCTCAGCTTTTGTGGCTCAAGGATGGCGCTCTACCACTTGAGCCACACCTCCATGTTGGCTTTTTGCTGGTTCAGTGGAGATCAGAGTCTCATGAACCTTGCTGCCCTGGCTGGCTTGGAACTGCGATCCTCAGACCTCAACCCCCCTGAGTGGCAGGGAATGACAGGGCGGGGGGCGGGAGGGGGGACCCGTGCCCAGCTTGTCTATTTGCTAGAGAAAGAGGGTTCATCTGGAAAGCAGCTAGAGGGTACGGATAGCTCCATCTCTAAGCGAAAGACTGCTAACAATATGGAAATGTAGGTGGACATTCTGGGCATCTTAAAAAAAAAAAGATCCAGAACACAGTGAGGCCCCGGGGGGAGGGCAGGGGGGGGTGAGGGGAGGAACCCCAAGCGCCAGGCCTCCCGTCCTATGAAATCACGCGGGTCGCACTGGACGCCAGGACGTGGAAACGACAGGCGTTCTCTTGGTTGCTGGTTTCGCTTTCCTTTCCCACCGTCTTGTGTGTTCGTGTGCCTGTCTTTGGGAGGGTAAATGGAGGCACAGGAATGGGGGGGGGACAGAGGGTGGACAAAGGCAGCCGTGGCCCTCACTGGACACGACGTGGAAAATGAACTGGACACCTGTGGGTGGGGACGGGGGGGGGGGAACAGAGAGAGAGAGAGGGAAAGAGAGAGGGGGGGGAAGGGGGTGCAGGGTCCATAAAGAAATGCGCTCGTAACCTGACTGATGGAACTGTTGCCCCTCTGCACATCACCTTTTTAATGGTTTTAAAATGGTTTAAATATATATATATATTTAACTATCTATCTATCTATCTATCTATATAAAATATATACAGGACACTATATATATATAACAGAGAAGTCAGGTGACACAGTCACATACCCAAGGCCTGAGGGCGCCGGTCGCGAATCGGCCCCATCGTCAGACACGAGGCAGACATCCGCTGTTCGTCATCACCAAAGGAAGCCCAAGAGCTGCTCTTTCGGCTTTGCCTCCCTGTTTTCTTGCTTCGTGGTGAGATGAATGTTTGTCTAGGCAAGTTAAACACACACACACACACACACACACACACACACCAAAGCAATGAAGATAGATGGATTTCACACCGTCCACTTGGGCGTGACATAATGATTGATGAGTTCAAAATACTGTGCAAGTATGGCAGATATTTAAAATACATATGTAGAGGTGTTGGATCAAAAAGGATGCCTTGAATATGCGCAAGAATGTGCATATGAATAAGGCGTTCATGGAAATCACTGATGATGGTTTTCTGTTGATGGTTTTCCTTCCCTTTTGGAGGGGAATCAGGATTTCTTTTGGAGATAACGTCAGATTAGGTGGATGTTTGGCTATGTACCACAGAAGATGTTTTAAAATGGGAAGACAGCGGCTGGAGGCCTGGCTCAGGTGGTAGAGCACCATCCCCGAGCGGGAACATCAAGTACTGAGTTCTAATCCTCGTTTCAGACGGAAACCAAAGGAAAAAATGAAAACAGGACGCTGTCCTCTCTACAGCCTCTAGGAGGGAGGCTGGTGGCCACAAGAGCTAACATCGCAGCTTCTGAATCTTCAGTAAGTGTGCCCACCATGGTACACCACTGGATACAGTGCCAATGAGGATGAATACAGAGAGTTACAGAGTGATAGAAGATAGAGAGGTGGATGATAGATAGAGAGATACATAGATAGATGATAGATAGGCTAGATAGATAGATGATAGACAGACTAGATAGGTGATAGACAGACTAGATAGGTAAATAGACAAAGGAGAGATAGACTAGGTAGATAGATAGATAGATAGATAGATAGATAGATAGATAGATAGATAGATAGATAGATAGATGGATAGATAGATGGATAGATAGACTAGATAGGTGATAGATAGACAGATTAGATAGGTAAATAGATAGACAAACAGACTAGATAGATGATAGATAGATAGACAGACTATGTAGGTAGGGTAGGTAGATAGGTAGATAGATAGATAGATAGATAGATAGACAAACATAGACAGATACAGATGCTTCACCTGGTATCTCTCATATGATACTCATTTCTTTCTTTCATTTTTTTGTTTTTGCCAGTCCTGGGGCTTGAACTCGGGGGCCTGAGCACTGTCCCTGGCTTCCTTGCTCAAGGCTAGCACTCTGCCACTTGAGCCGCAGCGCCACTTCCGGCTTTTTTCTATGTCTGTGGTGCTGAGGAATCGAACCCAGGGCTTCCTGCGTGCTAGGCGAGCGCTCTACCACAAGCCACATTCTCAGCCGTGATACTCATTTCTATTCAAACGCCCAAGAAAGAACACTCTCTCTCTCTCTCTCTCTCTCCTCTCTCTCTCTCTCTCTCTCTCTCTCTCTCTCTCTCTCTCTCACCTGATCAGAGGACGGTCCTGAGTCGTGCGGATGAAGCATGAAGACATTGCTGCGTTCTGATCTGTGACTTGAAATCGAACGTGGAGCTGCGGATGAATCTCGCCTTCTGATCTCATCTTCCTGTGAGAACCCCCCCCCACCCCCTGCCCCCTCCTTCCCCCCCCACCCAAGCCGCAGCCTTCCCTCACCAGCCAGGGGCCCTGGTGAGCTTTGTAAAGGCCATGGCTACGGCGGCGGCTGGAGGACTCGCAGGTCCTGGTGACAATGGTGAAGAAATAAATTCTTTTAAAAACAGCTAAAAATAAGTCGAACGTTAAAAAAAAAAAAAAAATTAATATTGAAAAATAAGTTGCTCAAGACACGTTGTAGTCGTAAACTGCTTCATTGAGTGGCAGCTCCTCTAAACAACTACTTAAAGATAACAAAAAAAAATCCAAAAGGAAAAGAAGTTAAAAGTATATAAAGTATGGGCGTAGTAAGTGTGTAAATCTACAGAAAGAAATGGGGTGTTGCTCACCATCTGAAAGGGGTGACAGTGATCACAGGGCACTGTATTCATCAATGACTTTGCACACCTACTCACAGCTAATACAAATGCAGAGCACAAATGAACGCACAACAGGTCGACCTGAGAAGAACAGAAGTGGTTTGGCTTCTACCAATATTCTTTCAGTCAATCACCTTCCCCCCCCCCCCAAAATGGAAACATCTCTTTTCATCCTTACCGTTTCTTTCGACACCTCTTTGGTTTTGCAAAGGAAATGGGGTGCGTGCCCAAGGCTCGAGTTTTTCATCAGAGAAGCCGGCACCTTGGCCAGGTGGGTTATTTTTACACCCTGTGGCTACAACTCAGAATAAAAACAAATGGCAGGGTGAGAAAAGAGAGGTGTTTGGAAACAGTGTGTTCAGCCTGGTTCCTGTGGCTCAAGTGGTAGAGATAATATTATTGAGATTAGTGGCTCAGGTGGTAGAGTGCTGGCCTTGAGCAAAAAGAAGCCAGGGACAGTGCTCAGGCCTGAGTTCGAGACCCAGGACTGGCCCAAAACAAAAAAACAAAACAAAAAATTGAGATATCTAAATCTATCTATCTATCTATCTATCTATCTATCTATCTATCTATCTATCTATCTATGGACTCAGGGCCTGAGCACTGTCCCTGGCTTCTTCTTGCTCAAGGCTAGCACTCTGCCTCTTGAGCCACAGCGCCGCTTCCGGCCATTTTCTGTCTATGTGGTGCTGGGGAATCGAACCAGGGCTTCCTGCGTGCTAGGCGAGGCGCTCTACCCCTAGGGGTTCCCAGCCCCCCATTAGGTATTAAAACCAGATACTGTCGAATGGGAATGGCAGGACTATCTGTAACGTCTTGCTGTTTCTCTCTCTGTGTGTGTGTGTGTGTGTGTGTGTGTGTGTTTGTGTGTGTGAGAGAGAGGAACCAATTTGTAATAAACAAATATGTGCCCCGAGCAATGGGGGAATAAGAAATGGGTGAAATGAGGAAATTCCTTGAGAACAATGGCGAGAACCCCAGACGCACCCACGCGTAGTTGGTAGCAGAACCCAGGTTAATGAGGGAAGGAAAGATCTGGAAAGGCCTAGGTTAACAAAGACTAAGACCGGGCACCGGCGGCTCCCGCCCGTCATCCCAGAGACTCAGGAGGGCTGAGATCTGAGGATCAGGGTTCAAAGCCAGCCGGGGGCAGCAGGAAAAATTCCATGAGACCCTTCCCTCCAACGAACCAGCAAAAAAAGCCAGACACGGCGCTGTGGCTCAAGAGGTCAAACACCAGCCTTGAGCAAAAGCAGCTCAGGGGCTGCGAGTTCAAATCCAGTAACTGACAACATGCGTTTTATCAACAGTTTATTAGGCGGGGTTAAAAAAAATCAACAACCTGTTTGTTTAGAACAGATATTCGTTATGTGCGTCTGTTCTTAGGCTGGTCCCGGGGCTTGAACTCGGGGCCCGGGTGCTGTTCCCGAGATGTTTTCTTGTTTTTCTTGCGGTGGCCGGGATTACAGGCGTGCGCTACTGGAGCCCACCTTCCGGGACTCGATTCGCAGTGTAGGCCTTGTGAGAGGAGCAGTCGGCGGAGTAGACGTAGCCTCCCCGCAGGTAAGGACAGTGATTCTCTTTCCACTCTTGGGTGTTTACCCTGCATCAGAAAACAAAGATCATGGGGCTGGGGATATGGCCTAGCGGCAAGAGCGCTTGTCTCGTATACATGAGGCCCTGGGTTCGATTCCCCAGCACCACATATACAGAAAACGGCCAGAAGCGGCGCTGTGGCTCAGGTGGCAGAGTGCTAGCCTTGAGCGGGAAGAAGCCAGGGACAGTGCTCAGGCCCTGAGTTCGAATCCCAGGACTGGCAAAGGAAAAAAAAAAAGAAAACCCCAACAACACAGAAAACGACGCATGAGTACCACAAATTCCACTGGCGAGCGTTGCGCGAGTGGGATTCTAGATGATTCTATTCTGCCATGACGTTATGCATTACTCTTATAGATGAGAGACTGGGTTTGTTTGTTTCCCTAATTACTTCCCACACGCGTCCCTCCGACAGCCTCACTGTTATTGATTCTTGCGTGCTCTTTGCATGTGGTGGGCAGGCAGAGCAGCTCCCCACGCGACCCCTCCGCGCCCCGGGAAACGCCGTGGGTGCCAACACGGACTCACAGGTTTTGCTTTAGTTGGGGCTCAGCTGCCCAGACCCAAGGACCTGTTGTTGGCCTTCATCCGCTTGAGCAGTAACCATCCTTCTATCTGCAAGGTGGATACGATCTCCTAGTGTGAAAAAAAGGCAAGTCACGACACGCAACTGCCCAGACATAATAGATCTGCTCCATTAATATTATTGTTATTGTTGTTGTTGTTGTTATTATTATTATGACAGTCCCGGGGCTTGAACTCACAACCTGGCGCTCGACCCCTCGAGCCACGGAGCCACCTCCGGTTTCCTGCTGGTCTCCACGGGAGATGAGAGTCTCACGGACTTCCCTACCCGGGCTGGCTTTGAACCGGGATCCTCACAGCTCAGCCTCTTGAGTAGCTGGGACGGCAGGCGGGAGCCGCAGAGCCCGGCATGACCGGGTCATCTTTCTATTCCCAACCCAGCCTGACGTCCCACGAGTTGGGTTTTGGGGGTGACATGCAATACTCCCGGGATGGGGAAACTGAGTCCTCCCCCAGGACCCAGGTGGGGCTGGGGTTGGGGGGTGTGGGGGGGGCGTCTTACCAGCTCCCCCCTGGTGTCTATCTGCAGCAGGTGAGCGCCCAGCTCCCCGCAGGCCCTCCCGGCTCGCCTCCCAAGCCGCCATGTGTGGAACACCTGGTAGGAAGTGTTTCCAAGCCCGAAGCAGTGCCGGGCAGAAGGGTGGCAGGAACATTCTAGAACAGGGAAACGGTGTTGTGACGGGAGCACCCTGTGCTCTGGACCGCTGGCGTGCCGCCTCTTGAGCCACGGCTCCACGCCAGCTTTGCGCTGGTTCACTGGAGAGGAGCGGCTGGGTGGGTTTTCCTGCTGCTACCCCCCCCCGGGCTGGATTTGAACCCTGATCCTCAGATCAGGGATGTCTCACCCAGGTGAGAATGGACGCGTGCATTTGGGGGAAGTTTATTTGTCACAATAATCAGAAGTACTGGGGCTGGGAAGGTGGCCTAGGGGTAGAGCGCTCGCCTTGCACGCGCGAAGCCCTGGGTTCGAATCCTCAGCACCACACATATAGAAAAAGCCAGAAGCGGCGCTGTGGCTCACGGGGCAGAGCGCCAGCCTTGAGCAGAAAGAAGCTCAGGGACAGCGCTCAGGCCCTGAGTTCAAGTCCTGGGACTGCCAATAACAGAAACGTTCTTGAATGATACTCACCCTCATGAGGGACAAATGAGCCCCAAGGGAGGTTTTTCTCTGTTGTTCTCCTAGTCTAGAAAATACTATGAGGACAAAATAAAAGAAGGCAGAAATTAGTTGTGTTTCCGATGTAAAATTCATTCTCCATAGCAAGTCAAGCCATCCCTCTACTGTGAGAACAATTTCTGTGTGTGTGTCTGTCTGTCTGTCCGTCCTGGGTCTTGAACTCAGGGCCCGGGCGCTGTCGCTGAGCTTTTATTTTGCTCACGGCTGGCGCTCTACCGCCTGAACCACGGCGCCACTAGGGGTTTTGTTCCGGGTGGGTGGGTGGGTCGCTCATTGGAGACAGGAGTCCCGTGGATTTTCCCGCCCCGGCTGGCTTCGAACCCCGGTCTTTAGGGCGCTACTCACGGGCTGGTCAGCAAGGCGGCCCCGGCGGCTGCCAGCGCCAGGCAGGACGCGGCGAGGATGGCGGGCGATCAACCTCCATGCGGGGGTGTGCGGGGCTGGGAGATCAGAAGCAGAGCGACAGTCACCTCATTGCCTGGACACCGACGAGCACCCCCCCACCCCACCCCACCCCGAACCCCATCTTCTCCGTGAAGCCTCCTCCTGTCCCTCCTGGTCCACCTCGAAAAGGATCCTCTCAGCCGGGCTCTGTGGCTCCCGCCTGGAATCCCGGCTACTCAGGAGGCTGAGATCTGAGGATCAGGGTTCAAGGCCAGGCTGGGCAAGGAAGACCGTGAGACAACCACCCAGAAAGCCAGAAGCGTGGCCTCACGCGGTTAGAGCGCCAGCTTGGAGTGAAAAAGCTCAGGGGACACAGCACCCAGGGCCACGAGTTCAAGTCCCCAGGACCCACAGAGCAAAGCAACACATAACACACCAACAAAAAGCACCCACGCGTACCTGTGTGTGTGCGTGGATCACCCCGATTCCTCCTGCGTGTGGGGGGAGCACCCCGTGTTCTGGACTCCCTGTCTGGTGCTCTGGGGAAAATTTCACCTCGACGTAATGGACGCTCTCTTCCCCTGGGGTGGCTCCCGGGCTCCCTGCCATCTGGAATCTTCTTCCCTTCTGGGGTGATTTCCCAAATCTGATCTCCGCGTAATTCCCCCCTCGGCTGCTGCCTTCTTCGGGTTTGTTCTGGAACGTTCCGGCTGCATCCACGGTGGGCTGGCATCTCTGCAATCCACACACGGAGCAATGACGACCTTGAAGCTGACCTTGAAGCTTCTCTGGCTCTAGGCGGGGCGCTCTACCGCTTGAGCCACGGCGCCATGGCTGCTTTGGGGTGGTCCCTTGAAGAGCAGCGTCTCACAGCCTTTCGGGCCCGGGCGGGCTTTGAACCACGACTCTCAGGTCTCGGTCTCCCATGGGGAGCTGGGATTACAGGCGTGAGCGCCAAGGCCCCAGCCACAACACTGTGTTCTAGAACGGACTGTTTCCTTCACCTGCCAGGAAACCAGCTTTTCTCACTGCTCACGCGGCTTCCTAGACGGCATCCCCTCTGAATATTAACTAGGAAACACGTGAGCAGAGAGGGGCTTTGTTCCTACGAAGCGTATAAATGCTATCAATAATAATAATAATAATAATAATAATAATAATTAGTCGTGATGGTGGTGATATGTCATTTCCCCAAACCAAAAAATACTATTGCCTAAGTCGGAGGAAGTCGAGGAGGAAGAGGTGGGATTGGTGCTGAGAAATTTCTGGAAGCTTCTAGAAAGCTACCAGGTAGTTTTGCACGCTGAATTCCCAGAAGACAGTGATCAGCCCTCAAGAAATAATCCCCCAAAGATGCCTAGGATGCACCCCTTACACTACTATTTACCAAATAAAATACAGATACTGATTATTTACACACACACACACACACACACACCCAGTGTTGTATCTGAACCCCTGTGGGTTACGACGTGAATCCCGAGATGTCTGTTATTCACCCACCGGCCGAATCCACGTGAATACCGGGTAAGAGAAAGAGACATAACAAGGAGATGGTGAGAAAATAAGACCCCCCCAAAATCAAAAGTTGCCCGCCCGGCCTACTTGTGTCACAGAGCCGGTGTCAGCTGGTGTGAAAATTTCCCAGGCAAGGGCTTAGATCAGAGGAGCCTCAAATCCCAGGAGCTGGAAAGATGCTCTCCTGGGGGTTCCTGCTCCCCCAAAATCCGGAGCGGAGAGCCAACCGGTACCGTCCACCGCATTTGCTGCTCCCCGGAAAGGTGAGCACGTTCTTGTGAAATGTTATTTAAATTCAATACCAGGTGGGAGCAAATGACAGGAAATGGAAATATGGGGTGTTTTGGTTTTTTTTTTTGTTTTTCTTTTTGGTTGATGGGGGTGGTGCTGTTTTTTACTTTTTTTGTTATTCTTGTTATTTCTGGCTTGTTGTTCAGTGAATATATATGTATACATATATATGTATGTATACATATATGTATCCTATATACATGTATATGTATATGTATATATACATATATATGTAATTTTAAGTCAGGTAAAGAGTACATTTCTTTTTGGACAATATCACCCCTTCTCTCGTTCTCCCCTGGTAAAATGGCGTTTAAAAATAAATAACTAAAATAATGTTAGGTGGAGAGGTCTCTGGAGAGGATTTCATGAACAAGTAAATCAAGCAGGATATTGCACTACAAATTCTTCTTTTTCTTTTTGGCCAGTCCTGGGGCCTTGAACTCAGGGCCTGAGCACTGTCCCCTGGCTTCTTTCTGCTCAAGGCTAGCACTCTGCCACTTGAGCCACAGCGCCACTTCTGGCCATTTTCTATATATGTGGTGCTGGGGAATCGAACCCAGGGCCTCATGGATACGAGGCGAGCTGTCTCGCCACTAGGCCATATCCCCAGCCCCTTGCACTACAAATTCTGTGGATATAAATCCCCACAGTCTCTGTGTTTGCTCCGGTGCAGCCCAAATCTACGTGTGCACACAAGTGGAAATTCCCTGTCAGTGTGGGCCCGGGATTGAGGGGTGGTGGTGAACTCTTGCTTGGATCTTTTCATTCAAGGCCACCCCCCCCCCCCGCTTTGAGCCGCACCTCTGCTTCTAGCTTTTTGCTGACCAGTCAGGCATTGGGAGTCTCCCAAGTTATCTGCCCAGGGCTGGCTTTGAAACCGTGATCCTCAGATCTCGGCCTCCTGAGTAGCTGGTACTGTCCAGCAGCTCGGTCTCCTCCTGTAGCTTTCCTGGCGAAGTGGAAGTCGATCTAGACGCCTCGTTGTATAGCATTCCCAGCGTCGTATCCCGTGTGTGGTAGAATAAACTGTGTGATTTCACAGCAGATCAATGATGCCAAGAGAGCAGAGATGAACCAAGAATTGAAATGATCAAAATTAAAAAGAAAACCCCAGAACCTCAGAAGGCTAAGATAGAGAATTCAAGTTCGAGGCCGGCCCGGGCAGAAAAGTTCATGGGACTCTTCAACATCCACGGAGCCAGCAAGAAGCTAGAAGTGGAGCCGTGGCTCAGGTGGTAGAGCGCCAGCTTTGAGCACTTCAGCTTAGAGACAGCACCTAAGCCATGAGTTTCAAGCCCCAGCACGTACACACACACACACACACCACACACACACACCGTGTCCCCTACCGGGTGCTTGCCGTTTGGTGTGTGCATTGTTTTCTGGTCCCGTGTCGTCCATTTTTGCACACACCAAACGTCAGCCCGGAGTTCACACCGTACACACCCCACCAGGGCCCAGCCCAGAGAACAAGTCTCCGTGGGGAGAGGCAGGGTGACTCCCACAAACACTGCCTCTCACCCCCAACAAAGCAAAGGCTTCATTTATAGAGCGGCCACAACACACACACAGGTAAACGTATAAAGGCTGTAATTTGCATATGCAAATCGATACGGATGTGGCATTAGCATATGCAAATGTAGGCAGAGGTAAGTTATTACCGATGCACATTGGAACAGTTGCACGTGTGGGTTTCATGTGGTATATGACCTATACGTAGGTAAACTTAGGTGCACGTGGATTTTACTTATGTAAATACGTATGATGTTATATAAATATATAAATAAATATATATATATAATAAAAAACAATACTGGTTGAAAAGGCACACTTGAAGCCTTGGTTTCTATTCACTTGGGCCTCCAGGGTCAAGATTCCCCTTGTGTTCTTTCTCTCACAGTGTCCGGAGCCTGGCCCAGGCTCTGAGTTCAAGTCCCAGTACTGGCAAAGAAGAAGAGTGCTTACCAGGTGGTGTGTGTGTGTGTGTGTGTGTGTGTGTGTGTGTGCGCGCCAGTCCCTGGGTTTGAACTCAAGAGCCTGGGGGCTGTCCCTGGGCTTCTCAGTCAAGGCTAGGGCTCCTACCACTTGAGCCACAGCTCCTTTTGGGCTTTTTTCTTTTGCTGGTTCACTGGAGATCAGAGTCTTAATGGACTTTCCTGCCCGGCCTGGCTTTGAACCGTGATCCTCAGATCTCAGCCTCCTGAGTAGCTGGGCAGACAGGCGGGAGCCGCCGGGTACCCCCACTTGTATCTATTTTGCAACGCCATGTTGATCATCCATGAATATTCTCAATAATAGGTGACAAAGAGTCTCAATTTTTTTTTTTATGAGCAGCAGAACTTGATTGATAGTTCCTATTTAAGTGGTTGCACCCAGGGGGTCTGATTCCACCCATGCACCATGAGGACGGTGCGTCTTGCAAGATTAGCACCCACCCCCTCTCCAGGGGGTTCCTGGCCCCCCCCAACACTGGGTTGAGGCTTTGGCTGGTGCGTTGCTGCCATCTGGTGGTCACGCTGCGGAACTACACGCTCGGGGCAGGGCTATAGGTGATCTCAGGTGTTGTCAGTTGATAGAGTCCGTCTCACTCTTCCAGTCAGCCCCAATTCCTGGGGGCCCTCCCGCCCCCCCCAAACCAGAGTTACCATCTGGAAACCAGCGTAGGACTACTAAGACCCCTCCTTAGAATGATCCCCCCTTTGATAAATTGTACAACTATCTAACGGTGGTTAGGGGACTCTTCAATGGCCGTTCTAGTCCTCTCCTCCCCTTCCCCTCTCTCCCTCCAGCCTCGCTGCAGTTCTTACACACACACGCACACACACGCAGATTGTGAACACGTGGCGCCAAGCTTCAAGAAATGATCAATTAGTAATAACTGACCGCATTCATAAACCAACCGTATCAACATTTCATTTTTTCATATTTGTCAACCGTGATCAATAGCGTCGATGTTATTACTTACAACGAATAATTATCTTACAATTCCTCATCTCAATAGTTATAGACGAGAGCCAAGGGTCACATTAATTATAATCAATCATTACCTCATAATTCTTTTTGTCTTTTTGTCAGACCTGGGTCTTGAACTCAGGGCCTGAGCATGTCCCTGGCTTCTTCCCGCTCAAGGCTAGCACTCTGCCACTTGAGCCACAGCGCCGCTTCTGGCCGTTTTCTGTATATGTGGTGCTGGGGAATCGAACCTAGGGGCCTCGTGTATCCAAGGCAGGCACTCTTGCCACTAGGCTATATCCCCAGCCCCCCCCCTCATAATTCTTAATACTAATACTGATAACATTATATCCAAGGGTCAAGTATGAAATGCCCTTCAATAACGAGCAAGTTCTCAATCATCTGCTTGTCTAGTTATTAACACAATTAATAATTATGAACACCTGTGCCACAAATTAGGCGAAAGGAGCGCCTTTTATCTGACCAGTCCTTTTAACGCCGAGTTGTGTAGTTTTTTTTCACTATTTAACATGTGAGGTTGTAATTTATTTTTTTTCTATACATGAAGCCTTTGCTCAGCGGAGATTTCGGGGTGACGTTACTCCTTCCTCTCTAACGCCTCCTGCATCTCCTCTGCCCGGCAGACATCGTCCTGGAAATTCTAGAGTTATGCCTCTTCTCCTCATTTTTTGTTTTTCAGATTAAAATCAGCTTGCTAAATTCTCAGGGATATGGATTGTGTGTGGAGTATCTCCCAACGTACAGAGAAATGCACGTCACTGGAAAGCAGGAAGTGGCAGAGATGGATGAATGGATGGGTGGGTGGATGGACAGAGCTATCAGTGAGTGGATGGGTGGGTAAGTGGATGGGTGGGTGGGTGCCGATGTGGATGGATGAATGAATGAAGGCAGCTCCTGCCTCACAACGAAACCTTCAAGATCAGTGTCCAACAATCAAATCTGATCGTTCTTAGTAACAATGGAGCCACCAAACATCCGCTCCTTTTAGTAGAAACACCCAAACTGGCTCCTTTGGGTGGTATTCCACGCCTTCTGCCCTGGCCTCCTTCTACCGCTTCAACACACCCAGACAAGTACCTGGGAATGATTTTTCCTTTTCTTTTTGGTTGGTCCTGAGACTTGAACTCGGGGGCTTGGGTGCCGTCCCCGAGTCTCTTGGTACTCATGGCTGGTGCTCTACCACTTGAGCCACGGCGCCACTCCTGCCTTTCCGGAGTTGTTTACTGGAGCTAAGAGTCTCCCGTACTTCCTTGCCCGGGCTGGCTTTGAACTGGGATGCTCAGATGTCGAGCTCCGGAGTAGCTGGGATGCCAGGTGTGCGTGACCACAGCTGCCCTCTCGTAGATGGAAAAGCGGCGGTATACTTCTAACTGCAGAGACAGCCACGTTTTCTTGTCATCTTTTAGTTAGGGATGGCCTCAGCACGCGTGCGTGCAAGCACAATGCGTGCGCGCGCACACACACACACCTCAGGATTTGATGTTTTATTAGAGCCAAGTCTCACCCCGAGGTAATCTTTATTTACAGAATTTAATATGGGTGGAGGGGGGGAGGGGGCTAACCCACTGCGACCCAAGTAAGAAAATTTTCACATTTTCTGTTCACGTACAAAAGAATAGTGTTTGTTCCACGTTAATAATAAAAAAAAGAAAAAAATCCCCGAATTAAAAACATGCCCTCCCTCAACCACCCCCGGTTAAATATACAAACATCTTCAAAAGCGCGCCGCCTAAATGGGCTTGATCTTGAAGTGTAATCCGATGAGGCTGAACACCAAGCATTTCAAGTCCTGCACCAGGTAGTAAAATACTCGAAGGCCTTCCGGGTCTCTGGAACAGAGAAAGCGCAGTTAACTGTCGTTCCGAATGACACCTGATTTATGAATGGCGAAAGCAAAACAAAAAAAATGAAAGAAATCTGTAACAATGGACAGAATCCTTAATGCCATTGGAACTGAATCGCGTGCGTGGCTCCAATATCTGTCTTTCCTAAGTCTCTTCTTCAGGATTCATCCTCACTCACTTAATGTGTTTAGGTCCTTAGGGACAGTTCTAGTTATGCAAGAAAAAAACAGCAACCCTGATAATTCTGTAACGCTACTGCCAACCTCACACAACCAATGTTTGATACCCACACTCCCTCCCACCCAGCAAAAATAATTTCATGTGCCTTTCAGCTATGACCTTTCCCACAGTACTGGAAAGTGTCACTCCTGCTTATTATACCTGTCGGCTATCTGGATTCTTGCTAATTTTGCATGGATTCAGTGAGTGGCTTCATATACAGGAAAGCTTCCTAATATTTGAGAATTTCTTGGGGGGTGGGGAGTCGGTCGTGGGGCTTGAACTCTGGGCCTTGGGGGCTGTCCCTGAGCTCTTCAGCTCCAGCTCTATTACTTGAGCCTCGGCGCCACTTCCGGCTTTTTCTGTGTCTGTGGTGCTGAGGAATCGAACCCAGGGCTTCCTGCGTGCTAGGCGAGCGCTCTCCCGTAAGCCCCATTCCCAGCCCTGACCACAGTTCCAACCCAACCCTAATCCACGAGGCCAATTTAGCCCAAGTGCCCTCATGTACTCACTTGGACTGATTTACGTCAATAAGAGAACCGATTTTGGATGTGGTGAAAGAAATGTGCTCGTCTCCAATGACGATTTCAAGCTCCTAAAAGAAAAAGAACACAAAGAAACCCTTGGGAAAAGGCTTCCCCACGATCTCCCTCAGAGAGCTCTATGCCCAGGTCCGCACAGGGGGGCCATGAAAGTAAGGTGCTTTATTTATTTATGTGCTGGTGTTTTCAGCTGGTACTGGGGTTTGAACTCGGGGCCTGGGTGTTGTCCCTAAGCGCTTCCTGCTCGAGGCTGGGGCTCTACCACTCGAGCCACAGCTCCACTTCTGGCTTTTTGAGGTTCATTGGAGATCAGAGTTCCACAGACTTTTCCTTCCCCGGCCGGCTGGCTTTGAACTGTGATCCTCGGGTCTCAGCCTCCTGAGTCGCTGGGGTGACAGGGGCCGGCGGAGCCACGGGTACCTGGGGGCTGGGTTTTGACCACGCATGCGCGGCACCGCTGAACACCCACCTGCCGACCGACCCTGTCGGGCGGTGGCCACAGAGCATCGTCTTCCTTTGTGATCTCGCTGTCGTCGATGATTCTCTTCAGTTCCTCCATCACACTCTTGTGGACGTACGCCTGAAAATGAAGTGCAATAAAGTGTCTTCCCCACACCTCCATAGGAAGTGAGAGAAAAACATACACACCCCAATGATTCAATCAATACAATTCAATATATCATTAAAAAAAGCAGCAACTGAGCTGGGTGCAGGCAGCTCACACCTTGTGATCCCAGCTACTCAGGAGGCTGAGATCTGAAGATCAAGGCTTTATTTATTTATTTTGCCAGTCCTGGGCCTTGGACTCAGGGGCCTGAGCACTGTCCCTGGCTTCTTTTTGCTCAAGGCTAGCACTCTGCCACCTGAGCCACAGCGCCACTTCTGGCCGTTTTCTGTATATGTGGTGATGAGGAATCGAACCCAGGGCTTCATGTATACAAGGCAAGCGCTCTTGCCACTAGGCCATGTTCCCAGCCCTGAAGATCAAGGTTTGAAGCCAGCCTGGGCAGGAAAGTCTGTGAGACTCTGAACTATTTTTCTGAAGGGCTGGTGCTCTACCACTTGAACCGTACCTCCACTTCTAGCTTTTTGCTGGTTAACAGGAGGTAAGAGTCTCCCGGGCTTTTTCGGTCTGGGCAGGCTTGGAATCCTCATCCTCAGAGCTCAGCCTCCTGAGCAGCTGGGATGACAGGCGTGAGCCATGGTGCCCGGCTTGAAATGTAAAAATCCTGACATCTGAGAACCACTTACCTCCTTTCTGATCATGACGTCATTTTTGTAATTGCTGTTGTTGGCATATCTAAGCTTTCCTGGGGGGGGGGGGATAGAAAAACAGTTCAACCTTAGCAATTAAAAACCGTTATCCAATAATTTACCATTACAGGTGACATTAACGTAAAGATCTTTTTAAAATATAATTTTATCTTATTTTTGGCTAGTCCTGGGTCTTGAACTCAGGGCGCTGTCCCCGAGTTTCTTTTCGCTCAAGGCTGGAGCTCTACCACTTTGAGCCCACAGCACCACCTCCGGCTTTTTCCGTGTCTGTGGTGCTGAGGAATCGAACCCAGGGCGTCGTGCGTGCCAGGCGGGCGCGCTGCCGCTAGGCCACCTCACTTCATGATTTTAAGAAGGTATGAGCGAAAAGATCGTCCCACAGATTCTATGAATGAATGAATGAATGAATGAATGAACAGTTACTGAGCCACCTGCATACGAAGGTTGCAGGAACGAATGAATGGGCTTAGTCCGTGGCTTTGGGAGCGGATGAACGAATGAATGGGCTCAGTCCGTGGCTGTGGGAGCGGATTAACGAATGAATGGGCTCAGTCCGTGGCTGTGGGAGTGAATGAACGAGATGAATGGGCTCAGTCTGTGGCTTTGGGAGCGGATGAACGAATGAATGGGCTCAGTCCGTGGCTTTACGAGTGAATGAACGAATGAATGGGCTCAGTCCGTGGCTGTGGGAGCGGATGAACGAATGCATGGGCTCAGTCCTGTGGCTTTGGGAGCGGATGAACGAATGAATGGGTGAAGGGGCGAGCAGGCTCCCCCCACCCCGCCCCAGGCTGGAGCGCGCGCTGCACACGTGGCGGGGCGATCTCTGGGCGCCCCGCTTCCCCCCGGGAGGCGCTCCGGGGGCCGGGCTGGGGGCCCCCGCGCCCCGCGGCCTCGCCCGCCTCGCCCGCCGCCCCGGCACCGGCCCCGCGCCCGAGGGTCGGGCCCGCCCGACCCCTCCGCCGCTCACCGTCCGGCCGGAACTCGAACTCCAGAAACTCGTGTCCGAACTTGCCTTTGTGGCCCACGTAGTAGCGCAGGTAGAAGTCACTGGCCAGCGCCATGTTGGGCCCGGCGAGACGCGCCGGAAGCGCGGGCGGCGCCGGGGAGTGACGTCACGAGCGCGCGCCCGCCCCCCCCTACGTGCGCTAAGCGTGGAAAAGCCCCGCCCCCCCCGGCGGGCGCTCGGCGGGGCCGGAAGTGGGGTTCGCCGCGCGCGGCGCCCCCCCACCCCCCACACCCCTCGCTTTCCCGGGCTTCGGAAGGTGATATTGACTTGAGCAGAGAAGGCGAGCGTCGACCACGGGAAGCAGCACTTCCGGTGGCGGAAGGTCGCCATGGTAGCGGGGGGGAAGGGAGGAGAGACGAGCGGGGCGTGGCTTCGGAACCAGATGCAGTAAGATTGGTGGGGTTGGTTTTTTTAGTCCCGCCCAGGTTGCCATGGCAACAGGCGTTGGAGGGGGCGTGGCTCCCGTGGCTTCGGGATTGGCCGGCGGTTTCTCTTCCCCGCCCTCCCTGTCCCGGTTGTCGTGGCAACCGGCGCTGTGGGCGTGGCTTTCCGGCTGGGTTGGCAAGATCGGCAGGTGGCGGTCGTTCTAGCCGAGGTCCTGCTGCTTCCGAACCCGTGATGATCGGGCCCGAGGCGGAGGGATCCGCGGGTGGAAGGCAGGTGTGCGGGGGACATCGCACGTGAACGCACGCGGCTGGGAGGCCCTGGTACCCGGGCTTGAACTCAGGGCCTGGACGCCCGCCCACCCCCTTGGCTTGTCCCTGGAGCCCACAGCTCCACCTCTGGCTATTTCGCTGCCTCATCAGAGAGAGAGTCTCCTGGACTTTTCCTGCCCGGGCTGCTTTGAACCGTGATCTTCCGATCTCAGCCTTCCTGAGAACCTGGGGTGGCAGGGGTGAGCCCCCCTCCCCCTCCCCTTGGCACCTGCTTGGATGTATATGAGCTTTAGCAAACATTGACGACGCATCGGACACCGGTGGGCAGCAAATCATGAAACCACTGCATTTTTATGGCTTTCCAGGGTAGAGAGGAAAGCAGACAGCACGGGGAGCAATCGCTCTCAAGGGAGACATCCAGGCATAAGGGTCCAAGAGGAAGAAAGGCCTTTGATTGAAGATGGGATTTGGAAACCGGCGGACACAGAAAATACTGAAGGTCTTAAGATAGGTGGTGTTATTTGAATCGGATGTTAATCGTTTTGATCTATGTCCCGTGAGATAGGAAAGTATTTCAAGCCTGAGAAAGAGCCTAAACTTGTGTGTGTGTGTGGGGGGGGGGGGGAGACAAGGGAAGGGGTGACATTCACCAAGAAGCCTTGTACTCACAGCCTGACTTAGGGAGTTGAATCCTTTCCTACAACTACTTAGGGTAGTGGTAGTCGTATAACTAATAATATAATAATGTGGAAACAGATAATTGGAAAAAAAAAAACACCACGATACGAGAAGACCCTGGCGTAGCAAGTTCACAAGGGAAGGACAGCGCTACATGGTTTGAGCATTTGTGTTGCGTGCCAGACAGCGTGCAAACACACGTACTTTCATGAACGCTCACACCGGACCCCGAGGTAGGCAGCGTGTCCTTGGTTATACACGGCGTCCATTCCTGACCTCGGAGGGTTCTCACAAGTGTCTGATTCCCATGTCCCTCCCCTCGTCGTCCCTCCAGCAAGGGTTTTGGCCATGACATCTACCCCGCCCCCTCCACTTCCAGTTCGTGGGTGGTGGGTTCACTGGAGATCAGAGTCCCACAGACTTGTCATCAGCCCAGGCTGGGCTTCGAACCCTCGGCCCTCCGCCTCCCGAGCGGCTGCCGTCTTCACAGGACGCTGTAGTTGCAGGCCAGGCCCTCCAGGCCCACGCCCGCCTCCGCC
>NC_063187.1:7245893-7276661 GCF_023159225.1 Perognathus longimembris pacificus
CGAATAAAAATACTTAGAAGTGTCCAGAAGTACAGTGATCATCGCACCAAACAACGAATAAACGCTTCTGGAATAACTTTTAAAACATAACCAGCGTACGAGAGTGACACAAGGGGCTGGGAATGTGGCCTAGTGGCAAGAGCGCTTGCCTCATATACACAAGGCCCTGGGTTCAAGTCCCCAGCACCACATATACAGAAAACGGCCAGAAGTGGCGCTGTGGCTCAAGTGGCAGAGTGCTAGCCTTGAGCAAAAGGAAGCCAGGGACAGTGCTCAGGCCACGTTCCCAGCCCCTGGGTTTGAACTCTGAAAATGGCTTTCATTCATGGAAACAGCAATGACAAGTGCCGAGGGGGATCAGAGTCCCAACAGCCGGGGGGCACCTCAATAACGTGTTGTGATTCTAGTAGCTTCTCGGGAGATGCTCCTAGCCGGAGCTGGGAGACGCCCCAGACCCCACGGCTAGCGATCCTGTGATACTTACACACCAGGCCCAGCGCCACCAGCCCCACCAGCAGCCCCACGGACACGAGGAGGAGGGCGAAAGCCACCACGCGCCACCAGGAGGACAAGGCAGGCTCCGCGGCTGGTGTCAGGAGACAGACAGACAGACAGACATGGAGAGCATCAATATAGAGCAATATAGAGCATATAACAATATACAGCAATATATAGCATAGAACCGAGTGTAAACTCATAGCTAAGTGTGGAAGTCATTTTAGCCGTGTTCACAATATCCTCGCTTTCCCAAGGGTTGATGAAGAGCCTAGGAGGTCTATGCGGTCCTGAGACTCGAACTCGGGGCCTGAGCACTATCCCCGAGTCTCTTTGGGCTCAAAGTTTAGCGCTTGACCCCCTTGAGCCCCAGCTCCACGGCTGGCTTTTTCTGTGACTCACTGGAGATGAGAGTCCCAAGGACTTTCCTGCCCCGGGGCTGGCTTCGAACCCAGATCCTCAGATCTCAGCCTCCCAAGTCGCTGGGATGCTGGGCGGGAGCCAGGACTCCCAGCTCTGTTAGGTTTTTAATGAACCTCAGCCCTGGTAGCCACCTTCCCAGCCTGGACGTTTGGTTTTTTTTTTTAAATTTTTTTTTAATAAAAGAGAGAAAGTAAATACATAACGTCAATGCAAATGAGCCAATCCAAACACAAAATAAAACTATTTTCATTCATAAGGATACATCACAACGCGCGAGAAACACGGACTCATTAAATACAGAGAAGACTCTCCGTCTACGATCCAGCCTTAGAATCACAAGAAAACATTAAGAAAGAAATAGAATATTTCAAGTCGGAGATAGGAAGAAGACAGTCCAAGAAAAAGAAATGTTAAAAATCTAAAAATAAAAGGAAGGAAGACAGGAAGAAAAAGAGGAAAGAAAGAAAGAAAGGAAAAAAAAGAAAGAAAGAAACAAACAAAGAAAGAAAGAAAGGAAAAAAAAAGAAAGGAAGGAAGAAAGAAAGAAAGAGAGAGAGAAAGAAAGAAAGAAAGAGGAGAGAGAGAAAGAAAGAAAGAGAGAGAGAGAAAGAAAGAAAGAAAGAAAAGAAAGAAAGAAAGAAAGAAAGAAAGAAAGAAAGAAAGAAAGAAAGGAAGGAAGGAAATAAATGGTGTTTTCAGATATTCCTGGCTGGAATTCTAAGGGGACCGAATTCTAAATGTCGCTCCGTGAGCCTCAGAAAACAAAGAGCACGCAGGGAATAAACAAGATGAAAGACAAAATAGAAGGAGAGAGACAAGCCGGAGCCGCTAGCAGGCCCAGCCCCTTACCTGGGGTGGGCACGGGTTTCCAGGGCTTGGGGTTCAGGGTGATGTAGCCATCTTCATCTTGCATGGTTCCCCTTGCCCGACGGGTCGGCTGGGAGTCCAGAGCCTCCTCCGGCCAGGGCCACGTCCCCCCACGCAATGGCGATGGCTTCTGTCACAGGAACTCCTCTCCCAGCAGGGGCTAGACGCTGCTTCAGGCAGAGGGGGTGGGTGGTTCTTTTTTGGAGGGGGTGTTGTTGTGTGTGTCTCCTTTTATTTTCCAGGAAACTCTTTCATGGTCCTTCAGAGGTCGGGGCCTTGACCCTCAATATCCCACCCCATCCCCCTCCCCCCAAAAAAAGAATAGGAATAATAATAACTTGTGGTACAGGCACAAGATAGGGTATTTGTTTCCTGTTTGCTTATCAGCCATTAGGAACCCGGGGTTATTCTGTCCCTGGATCCTTTCAAAGAACAACAGCAAAAAAGAAATAGTTCATGCTTTATCATAACCCCAGGAGAGTGGAAATATATATATATATATATATACATATATACATATATATGTATATATATTTATTTAATTGTCAGTGATGGGGCTCGAACTCAGGGCCTGGGCGCTGTGTCCCTGAGCTCTTTTGCTCGAGGCTAGCGCTCTACCCCTTGAGCCACAGCTCCGCTTCTGGTTTTCTGCTGGTTCATTGGAGATGAGAGTCTCTTAGACTTTCTTGCCCGGGGCTGGCTTGGAACCCAGATCCTGGGATCTCAGCCCCCTGAGTAGCTGGGATGACAGGCCGGAGCCACAGGTGATTTTTTTCCAGCCTTATTATCTGTTTCACTGGATTATTTGTCCTTGCACTAAATATTATCCTTTGCATTAAAAGCTTTTTTTCCCCCCTCCATGCCTCAAATGAGGCGACACTTTTGCAAGTCCGAATGTAGCAGCGTGCAACTTACTGCCATGCTCAGTCAAAAGCAACATTAACACATGACCAGCCATTTCCAGTGACTCTTAATAACGTCCATGAGAATACTAAAACTCAGGTCCACTGAACTCCGGAGTCCAGGCGTGGACACCGAGTGTCTTCTCTCGGCTGTAATAGCCGCTGATTTTTGTTGTTTGTCCCTACGCAGGATCAATGAAGACGACTTAGCCTTCCATTGTCTGCGGCTATTTTTTTCCCCATGACTTGTTGTAGTCAGGAGGTTCTTCCTGTTCCTGACAGAGCAAGATGACCTCAACCCCCCCCTCTCTCCCTCTTCTTCCCTTCCCTTCCCCCTTTCTTGCTCTCCTCTCTCTCTTTCTTTTGCTCTACTTGCTTGTTTATGTCTGGATGTATTTCCCTCTTGATGCCATCAGGACTTAAAGCCAGAGCTCAGAGTCGCTCGTCCGACATGAATCAATACATCAACGATAAAGAAGCCGGGCGACCATAATTACAGACGGGGGGACAGGGAGTGAGTTCAATGCGCGTTGGCAGTCCCTTCCTGAAATCAGAATACTTTATCATAATTGGATGACGTATAGACAGAGACATATGTGTATTGTGTGTGCATATATACTTTATATAACATAAAATACATGTGTATATATACATGGTATGCATTATAATGTGTACATATAATGTATATGGTAGAATAATCTGTGTGTGCACATAATGTATATATAAATATATGTATATGCTTATAACTATTGTATACATATAATTATAATGTATGCATATCATATAGGTAATATATAATCTATAAGTAATATAATAATCTGTGTATATAGTGATATTCTGATACACATATATATGCATACATACACAAACTCTGGCTTACATTTAAATTCCTTCAGCGTACATTGAAAGAGCATCCATGTAAAGCTATGTTACGTATTCATTGTAGGGATCTCGTAGGGTGAGGATATTGTCTGTTTCAAGGTAGTGTATGTGTATGTGTGTGTATAACCATATATACATTATATATATACATTATACACATGTCTATATGTATAGAAACTCATATGTACTCTACATATCCCTTATGTATAATACACATGTATCCTATGCGTATATATGTATTGCATACTATATATGTTTACATATAATAAACATTTACAGATGCATATATATATCCAGCAAACTCTATCCTATATTCATTCTCTGTCGCCACCTTGTGTCTATTTATGTATCTGCATTCTGTTTGCTTTTAGTTTATTTATTTTGCCAGTCCTGGGGCTTGAACTCAGGGCCTGAGCACTGTCCCTGGCTTCTCTTTGCTCAAGGCTAGCACTCTGCCACTTGAGCCACAGCGCCACTTCTGGCCATTTTCTGTATATGTGGTGCTGGGGAATCGAACGCTGGCCTTCATGTATACGAGGTGAGCACTCTTGCCACTAGGCCTTATTCCCAGCTGCTTTTAGTTTATCTTTGTCTCCTCTGTGATTTTTTTTCTCTTTTCTATTTCTTTCTTTCCCTCCCTCCCTCCTTCCCTCCTTCCCTTCCTTCCTCCCTCCCTTCTTTTCCTTTCATTCTTTCTTTCCTTCTTTCTTGGTCAGTTGTGGGGCTTGAACTCCAGGCCTGGGCTCTGCCCCGAGCCTCTCTGTGCTCAAGGCTAGCACTTTACCACTTGAGCCACAGTGTCACTTCCAATTTATTAAGAGTCCAACGGGGACTTTTCTGCCCAGGCTGGGTTTGAACCATGATCCTCAGATCTCAGCCGCCTGAGTAGCTAGATTTACAGATGTGCCACCAGTGTCCAGCTGGCTCTATTTTAATAAACAATTTTGAGTTAATTCCCATTCTGACATCCTTAGGGATACTAGTTGATCTAGGTTCTCCGACATAAACACGAGATGGGGGGAAGAAGATCATGTACCTATAATCTCAAATTTTCTCATCCAAGTTGAAGGCCTTGTTTTCCTAACACGTGTGTTCGTGTGTTCTGTTATTCTGTACTGCCGGATGGATTTAATTCGTTCAAGAACAGCAGGGGAAGGCAGGGGGCTGGTGGCTCCCGCCTGTCATCCCAGCTACTCAGGAGGCTGAGATCTGAGGATGGCAGTTCAAAGCCAGCCCGGGGCAGGAAAGTCCAATGAGACTCTGATCTCCAATGAACCAGCCAAAAGCCAAATGTGGAGGTGTATGTAGCTCAATGGGTAGAGCGCTCGCTTTGAGGGAGTGCACAGGGCCCCGAGTTCAAGTCCCAGTACTAGAACAAAAAGAAAGGGACGGCGTCCAGCCCCTGAGTTCAAGACTCGGGACCACACCAAATAAAATCAATCAATCAATAAAAACTTGCAGCTGATTTTGTTGAAATCGTTGGGGGGGGGGGGAGGAGAAGTCTAAAGTCAGAGTCGTCTTAATTCTATAGAGAAGAGAGAGGGGCTTTGATTTCATGGCTCCTAGGTAAGATCTTCATTTCCCACCCGCACCCCCACCCCCATCAAATTTGGTCTTAAATCAAATTCCTTTGGGTTTCTGCTTTCCAGAACTTTCAGTTCTTGCTGGGGCAAGAGAAAGTGGGGTGGGGGTGGGGGGAGAGGTCAGGGATGATAGGAACAACAACAAAAATGGCAGACATAACATGTGGCAGACAATACGTGTGCAATATGGTGCTTCTTGTTCCCATAATGCCTTGGGCTCCTGCTCGAACCGCTGCGTCTTCCCATGATGCCCTGGGTGTCAGCTCAACCAATGCCAAGATGCAGGGTGACACATGCGCAAGCTATCAGCCAATCAGCACCAAGCCCAGGGGCGGGGCTACGGGAGTGCTATATAAGCTGGCCTTCAAGGGGCCACCATGACTCCTCTCTGGGCCTCTGACCTCACGGAGAGAGTCTCTGCTTCCCTCGCTTTCTGGATACATGTACTCTGCTTGCCTTCAATAATTCCCTGCCTTTTAATTCTTTAATTGGCAGGGGGGAAAAAGATCACCTGCTCCTGGATGGTGTCAGGGGGTACAGAAGGGGACTCTGGGGGTGTAGCAGCCGGAGGTAGATGGTAACAAAGATGGCGCCATGATCTGAACTTCGCCTTCCTTTCCTCTTTCCCATTTTCTTTCTTTTTCCTTCTTCCTTCCTCTTCCTTTCTTTCTATCTCTCCTTCTCTTTCTTCCTTCCTCTTAGGATCTACCTTGCACTCAAAAGAGAAAACTCAAGGACAGTGCCCAGGCCCAGAGTTCAAGCCCCACGGCTGACATGGATGGACGGACAGATGGATGGATGGATGGATGGATGGATGGATGGATGGAGGAACAAATAGATAAATCATAGGAAAGACTGTCCCGATGCTAAAGAGTTCTGGGCTGTAGGTTGCGGTTCAGTATGACTTACTTTCTTTTTCATGTGCCAGCCCTGGGGCTTGAACTCAGGACCTAGGTGCTATTCCTGAGCTTTTTAAATTTTATTTTATTTTATTCCACTTAAGGCTAACTCTCTGCCGCTTGAGCCGCAGTTCCACGCGCAGGGTTGTGTTGGTTCGAGTGGAGATAAACATCTCACTGACTTTGCTGCTGCCCGGGGTTGACCTTGAACCTCAATCCTCGGATCTCACCTGCGGAGCTGGGATTACAGGCGTGAGCCACTGGTGTCTGGTAATGACTCGCTATCTTACACTCAACCGATGAGAAGCAAGATGGAAATCGAAAGATTTAAACGTTCAGAGAGGTCGAAATCTGGCCATAGAAATTTTTTTTATTCCATTGGTGTGAGCCAGCAGGCTAACCTCAAGGTTTTTCCAATTGCAGGACAGGATGTGAAGCAAAATAAATTTTACCAACTACAAACTTTCACCCTGAGCTATACTTAGCACGCTTTCTACTTGTACTGAAGCTTCCATTTTCTCACAGATAGCATTGGCTTCACGAGTGCAGGACATATAATAAATGTACAATCCATGCAGATATCCACAATTCATCCCATTTAAGTCAGTTACGTTGCTTTCCGACCTGAAGGAGGAAAACCAGGAAAATACTTCAGAAGGCAAATACTTGACATAGATACACACAAAAATGACTTTTACTACCTGACAGGATTGCCCCCCGAAGTCTGCGCTAAGAGAAATTCGAGTCCGTGTTGAAATCACGGACTGCCAAGGGGATTTCGATTCACCATATCGGTTTGTGAGTACAATGCATACTGATGCATGTAACCCCTTCATCCATTGTTCTGCCTGTCTCTCTCTCCCTCAAGTCACCCGGTTCCATTTTCACACAGGGACATTGAATGTTAGGACTACATTCACTGTTATCTCTCTCCATTTATCCTCTAATTATTTATTTTTTGCCAGTCCTGGGGTTTGAACTCAGGGCCTGGGCACTGTCCCTGAGCTTCTTTGGCTCAAGGCTAGCACTCTGCCACTTGAGCCACAGCGCCACTTCTGGCTTGTTTCGGTAGTTAATTGGAGAGAAGTGTCTCACAGACTTTCAGGCTGGAGCTGGTTTTGAACTGGGCTCCTCAGATCTCAACTTCCCGAGTAGCTGGGATTCTAGGAGTGAACCACCAATGCCAGGCTATGTGAAAATGTTTTGCATGATTACTTCTATTAAAGAAGCTGACACAGCAGGTATATTTAAGGGTCTTTCAATGATCTACCATCGTCGAAAGGTTTCATAGTTTAAAAAAAAATAGACTTAAAACAATGAAAGAAAAAATAATAGAAACATACCAGATAGAAGGCTTAACACTCAGTTCCACCATCTTATAGTCTTTCTTAGGAGACACTCCAAGCCAAATATTATATAGATACCCAGATGACTGCCAGGACTTTACAAATGCCTAAAAAACAAAGATGCTCTGTGTTCAGTTAGTCCCACCTGTCATCCCAGCGGGTCCAGAGACTGAGATCTCAAACTCAGGGTTCAAAGCCAGCCAAGGCAGGAAAGTGAGACTCTTATCTCCAGTGAACCAGCAAAAAAAAAAAAAAAAAACACCCAAAAAACTAGAAGCCACAACTCCACTTCTGGCTTTTTGTTTTGTTTTGGTTTGGTTTTTTGCCAGTCCTGGGACTTGAACTCAGGACCTGGGCGCTGTCCCTGAGCTCTTTTGTTCAAGGCTAGCGCTCTACCACTTTGAGCCACCGCTCCACTTCCTGTTTCCTGGTGGTTCTTTGAGGGTAAGAGTCTCACAGACTTTCCGGCCCAGATTGGCTTTGAACCCCGATCCTCAGATCTCAGCCTCCTGAGTAGCTGCGATTATAACCTCTTCTTATTCTGCAGTAGAAAATACGATTTCCTTTCTAACTGAAAGTAAAACTCGGAGAGTTACCAGTGTATCCTCGTTGTCAATCTTCAGCAGGCTGGCATTCTGGCGAGCACAGGACTTCTTGCTTTGTTCCCACGTGTCAGGAGAACGTAGTGGAGAGTAACATCTATTTGTAAACCACATCCAACCCTGTGGACAAGGTTTGCATTTGACCCCTGGAAGGAAAACATCCTTTATTTGTGGGATGCATAGAAATCTTCGGTCCTCTTATTATTTCCTCTCATCTCTATAGGACATTGACCACGTTTACTGCGGTTTCTTCTGCTAATTTTTTTTTTTTTAATTTCATTTTGCGCCAGTTCTGGAGCTTGAGATTGGGAATCTCATATTCTCCCTTAGCTTTGTCACTCAGGGCTGATCCCCTACCCGGTGAATCACAACTCTACTTCTGGATTTTTACTGGTTAACTGTAGATACGCGTTTCACAGACTTCTGCATGAGCTGGCTTTGAACCGTGATCCTCAAAACTCAACCGATTCAGTAGCTGGGAATACAGGCTTGAGCCACCCATGCCTGGCTTTTACTGGCTGAAATTTTGAAGTGGGACCATCTGTAGAGAAGGGTGTTTTCCTATCTACCACTTACTGGTCTTAATAGTAAACTGCGATTTCACATAACCTTTGTCATAATAAAAATTTTTTTCTTTTTTTTTTTTTTTGCCAGTCCTGGGTCTTGAACTCAGGGCCTGAGCACTGTCCCTAGCTTCTCTTTGCTCAAGGCTAGCACTCTGCCACTTGAGCCACAGCGCCACTTCTGGCCGTTTTCTGTATATGTGGTGCTGGGGAATCGAACCCAGGGCCTCATGTATCCGAGGCAAGCACTCTTGCCACTAGGCCATATCCCCAGCCCCCATAATAAAATTTTTTAAGTAAATTGATTTAATTATACCTTAGTAAAACTGCAGATGAAAGAAAATGCATATAGTCTTTTCTTTTTCTCTTTCTTTTTTCTTGGCCAGTCCTGGGCCTTGAACTCAGGGCCTGAACACTGTCCCTGGCTTCTTTTTGCTCAAGGCTAGCACTCTGCCACTTGAGCCACAGCGCCCCTTCTGGCTGTTTTCTGTATATGTGGTGCTGGGGAATCGAACCCAGGGCCTCATGTATCCGAGGCAGGCACTCTTGCCACTAGGCCATATCCCCAGCCGATGCATAGAATCTTAAGACTCTGGCATAATCATTAAACCTGGGTAATCCGGTGTTGTTTAGTTGTTATTATTTTCGCCAATGCCACGGACTATGCTTAGCTCTGAAGCAAGGAGACTGAGTCTAAGTGCTTTATTAAATTTATCACAGACATCCTGGTGCCTTGCTGGGTGGAGCTGGCTTTCCACCCGGTGCTGAACAGCCTCCGCGTAGCCCCTCTGGGGTCTCAGTTCAAAGCCAGCCCAGGCGGGAAATTCTGTGAGACTCTTATCACAAATGAACCACCAAAAAGACTGGAAGAGGAGCTGTGGCTCACGTGGTAGAGCAGAACCCACTGAGGGACAGAGCCCAGGCTCCGAGTTCAAGCTGTCTCACCATCTAGCACGCTGGCTAGGGAAACGATGCTTAGTTAGGTCACGGTGTCATCCGCAGCTCTTACCTCGTCCCGTGGTGTGTAGCTCACGGCAGAGTCGGGTGGCCAGCGTTTGCACCGCGCTAGAGAGGCTCTGGATCTTCTCGGAATGAGTTAGGTTATCCATTTGGTATAGAGACACATTTCTCTGAAGTTCAGCTTGGACATTTTGCAGTTTGTAAACTCAAATCCAAACAGAGAGAGAGAGAGAGAAAGAGACAGAGAGAGAGAGAGAGAGAGAGAGAAAGAGAGAGAGAGAATCAAAAAAAGAAACATATATAAACCTTCCATATCATGACTGTAAAAGTTGTTCTGTACAAGTCATACCTTCAAAAAGCGGGGGTGGTGGGCTGGGGATATGGCCTAGTGGCAAGAGTGCTTGCCTCGTATCCATGAGGCCCTGGGTTCGATTCCCCAGCACCACATATACAGAAAACGGCCAGAGGTGGCTCTGTGGCTCAAGTGGCAGAGTGCTAGCCTTGAGCAAAAGGAAGCCAGGGACAGTGCTCAGGCCCTGAGTCCAAGGCCCAGGACTGGCCAAAAAAAAAAAAAAAAAAAAAAAGCGGGGTGGGGGGTGGGGAGGGAGGAACAGGAGACACGGGTGTAAATGGCCAAATGTCAACTGTGAGCAAGAGTGCTAGGCTCTGAGCCAAGAGCCGGTGGCTCCCGCCTGTCATCCAGCTACCCAGCAGGCTGAGCTCTGAGGATGGCGGTTCAAAGCCAGCCTGAGCAGGAAAGTCCGTGAGACTCTGATCTCCAAGGAAACCAGCAAACAGCTAGACATGGCGCTGTGGCTCAAGGGGTCGAGCGCCAGCCTTGAGCAAAAGCCCAGCGACAGCGCCCAGGCCCTGAGTTCAAGTCCCACGACCGGCCACATAGACACACACACGCAAAAAGGGGGTGTTACATACTCACGCTCCCCAAGATTCCTAGTGCGATGAAGAGCAGGAGAAGGAAGAGGAGAGACAGGCCCAAGGCGATTTTAACCCAGGCGTGGGAAGTGGCCGGAACCACTGTGGAATACGAAAATAAGAGAGGCCTCAGAACCCGCGCTCGGCTCCACTCATTCACCTGGCCCTTCCTTCTCTCCCACTGTGCAACCTGTGGAAGGAGCTCATGTGTTACACACTCCAGGACACACACACACGCACACACACACACCCAAAACAACACCAAAATCCTCTGATCAAGACGTAGTCCCAAAGTGACCCGCGAATGGAAACCCTTTCGACAGCGACTTCAAGATGGAATAATAAAGAAAATCAGCCAGAATCCCAGTGGCCCCCACCCTCTATGCCAGCGGACTCAGGAGGCTGAGAGCTGAGGATCGCGGTTCAAAGCCAGCCTGGGTGCTGGCCTTGAGCTGAAAACTCACCAGGCTCAGAGTTCAAAGCCCATGACCACCACCACCAACAACAACAACAAAAACCATAGCACTAACGTTTCTTCTTGTTCGGGGCCACTGTCCCTGAGCTCAACACTGGCGCTCTACCACGTGAGCCGCAGCGCCACTTCCGGCTTTTTCTGTGTCTGTGGTGCTGAGGAATCGAACCCAGGGCTTCGTGCGTGCTAGACGAGCACTCTACCCCTGAGCCACACTCCCAGCCCACGGTGAATTATTCTTGTTTTTTTTGTTTGTTTGTTTTTTTGCCAGTCCTGGGCCTTGAACTCAGGGCCTGAGCACTGTCCCTGGCTTCTTTTTGCTCAAGGCTAGCACTCTGCCACTTGAGCCACAGCACCACTTCTGGCCATTTTCCGTATATGTGGTGCTGGGGAATCGAACCCAGGGCCTCATGTATAGGAGGCAAGCTCTCTTGCCACTAGGCCATATCCCCAGCCCCCTAGTGAATTATTCTTAAATCATTCCATCACCTCTCATCAATCTGGGTCTAGCAAGGCTATTTCAAGCAACTATATTCGTAGTAAAACCTGGTAGTGTAACCACACTTCTGAAACACAGGAAATCCATCTTACGCCTCCCAGTTGATGCCGAAATAACCGTAACCAGAGAGAAGGGAAGAAAACAAAACAACACGAAAGAAGAAGAAGCCTGGTGTCTTGAGACAGAGGGAAATTAAAATCACCCTCCCTGAAAACAGCCACAGGGTCGAGACGTTCGCCCAGGTCAGAAGCATAAACTCAGGAGCGGCGTTCAGGCCAGGCTCAGCCACTCGGGGGGGCCGAGATCTGAGCATCGAGACCCAAAGCCAGCCCGGGCAAAGCCAAGTGAGAGCCCGCCTTGGCCTTAGGTTCAAGTCCCAGCACAGGTAGAACCCACCAGACACGCAGAGAGCTTCCATCTTTGAACATTACAGGCTGTAAAAAATACCACATCTCGGGGCTGGGGATATAGCCTAGCGGCAAGAGTGCCTGCCTCGGATACACGAGGCCCTAGGTTCGATTCCCCAGCACCACATATACAGAAAACGGCCAGAAGCGGCGCTGTGGCTCAAGTGGCAGAGTGCTAGCCTTGAGCAAAAGGAAGCCAGGGAACAGTGTTCAGGCCCTGAGTCCAAGGCCCAGGACTGGCAAAAAAAAAAAAAAAAAAAAAAAAAAAAAAATACCACATCTCTCTCTCTCTCTCTTCAGTGCTCTGTCCCTCTGTCTGTCCCTCTGTCCCTCTGTCTGTCCCTCTGTCCCTCTGTCTGTCTCTCTCGCTATCTCTTTGTCTTTCTCTGTCTCTTTCTGTCCATCTCTCATTGTAGCTCTCTCTCTCTCTCTCTCTCTCTCTCTCTCTCTCTCTCTCTCTCTCTCTCTCTCTCTGTCTCTGTTCCTCTCTCTCTTTCTCGGTTCCCGTCTGTATTTTCTGTCTCCCTCCGTCTCTTGTCTGTCTCTGCCTCAGTCTGTCCGTCTCTGTGTCTCTCTGCGCCCGTTGTCCCTGCCAGTGTCCTCCTTCTTGTCCCTCTCTAAGACAAATGACACGAGAAGGAAGAGAATCAGAGAAATGAAAAGACGGCTTTTCCTGGACAACCTATCGGCTCGATCCCCAGAAATGGAACACGGGACACAACGCAGCCATTTCCAAACCCTCTCCTGTGCCTCGATGGTCCTATTGCGGAGCGTGTTCGTGGTTGTGTCATTTCACAAAGCCAGTGCTTCAAAAAGAAAAAAAGCGAGGTGCCTTTTGGGAGGTGTCATCAACATCCACACTGACTAAAAAACCAGATCCATTCACTGAACCCTAAGATGGCTCCTTCCCATCACCCACCCCCCCACAGCCACCCAGAACTCCCAGTCCTTACCTGTCGTCTTCACCTTGTCAAACTCCTTGACGGTTTTTGTCTCAGCCGAACACTGGAAGTTGAGATCGGCGTAGGTGACTTCTTCAGACATGGAGGGAGAAGGAAGCGCTGACCGTCGAATGGAGGGCAGAATGTGGAAGTGCGCACTTGGCGACCAAAAGCAGAAGCCAAGCCTCCCAAGCCGGGTTCTGTGCCGAGAAACCACTCATCTGCGCTCTCCTGCGGGAATGCGCGCCTGTGGCCAACGCCACCATGTTTCATCAAACGCTTCCTCTTCCTCCTTTCCACAGCTGCCTGGTGCAGGACGTAGGTTTTTGGTTTCGTCTCGGTTGGGAGCGGGGTTTGAATTCAAGGCCTCCCTCCACTTTTCTGGCTCAAGGCTGGTGCTCTGCCACTTGAGGCAGGCCAGGCCTCCCAGCCCAGATTTTTTGCTGGAGGTGGAGTCTGGAGGACTTATCTGTCTCAGTTGGCTTTGAACTAGGATCCTCCGAGTTTCAGCCTCCTGAGTAGTTAGGGTAACGGGCATGAGTCACTAGCTTACCTTGCTCACAAATTAGTGCCTCTGGTTATTGGGTTTTATTGGGATGTGTGTGGGGGGGGTAGGACTTGAACTCAGAGCCTGGGCACTCTCACATAGCCTTTTTTGCTCAAGACATGCCAACTTGAGCCACTGCCCCACTTCTGGCTTGTTGCTGGGTAATTGACGATAAAGAGTCTCATGGACTTTTCGACACAGACTTACTTCACTTTGGGGTTTTTCATATATGCCTTGCCGGGGGTGAACACACCTGTACGTTTTGGGGGGGGGGGATTTCAGTTCCACGTGTCAGTGTGTAAGGACGATGTAGCTTGATCTGTGTCGACACGTTCATCCTTCCCCCAGATCCCACCCCAACCCTCCCCTCGAGACCCATTCTTACACATGGACATTGAGTGTCATGGCTGAGTCTGTCTACCCTTCCTCTCCCTGCCTCTTCTCTTGAAGATCCCCCTCACCCCAAGTGATAGTTCAGCACCCTGGTATCCATATTGCTAAACGATAAGTCATGGGGCCAAGTAGTTACACCACTGGAACCCGCCTGTGCACATTGATTGGCTTTATTACGCAAAAGGATATTTCTAAAGGGTTCAATAAAATAAGAACCCCTTTAGTAAAACTAAACTAAAATGTTCTCTGCAAGAACACACACACACACACACACACACACACACGCACACACATCAGCCTCCGGAGTCGCTGGGATGACAGGCGGGAGCCGCGGAGCCCGGCCCGACGGGGCACGCATGAGATGCCGTCACCGACGCAATAGCAATGTAGTTCCCTGTTCCCCCCTCCCCCCCGCCCGCTCTTGCACAACACAGCACTGGGACAAGCACGGGAAAGTCCCCGGGGCCGCGTGCCACACTTCCACATGGGTTTTGTACACGCAGCTCCTGCCTCGGTGACACACACACACACACACACACACACAGGTCACGGAAGGTCGCGATTACCTGCAGGGAAACCTCGCTCCTCCTTCATCCTGTCGTCCCTTGAGCTGCTAGCCGGAGCAACAAGGCAAGAAAAAGAAATAGAGGGGATTCCAGGAGAGGAGGAAGAGCTCGGATGTCCTCTACTTTCAAATAATAGGATGCTAAGAGAAATCCCAAATAGTAAAATAATAATAATAATAATAATAATAATAATAATAATAATAGGGCTGGGGATATGGCCTAGTGGTAGAGCGCGTGCCTTGTATATATGAAGCCCTGGGTTCGATTCCCCAGCACCACATAGACAGAAAACGGCCAGAAGTGGCGCTGTGGCTCAGGTGGCAGAGTGCTAGCCTTGAGCAAAACGAAGCCAGGGACAGTGCTCAGGCCCTGAGTTCAAGACCCAGGACTGGCAAAAAAAAATAATAATAATAATAATAATCTCTTCTGATTAACCAACGTGTGGCTGGGTGGTGGTTGACGGAGTCGTCCAGGCCCCCCCCCATCAGATTCCAGCCCACTTCTTTTTTTGCCAGTCCTGGGCCTTGAACTCAGGGCCTGAGCACTGTCCCTGGCTTCTTCTTGCTCAAGGCTAGCACTCTGCCACTTGAGCCACAGCGCCCCTTCTGGCTGTTTTCTGTCTATGTGGTGCTGGGGAATCGAACCCAGGGCTTCATGGATACGAGGCGAGCACTCTTGCCACTAGGCCACGTTCCCAGCCCCTCCAGCCCACTTCTTTGTCCACTAATGATTGTGCAGAAAGAAGAATGTGGCGAATGTATCCAAAAGGAAGAAAGCAAAGGGCTCTCAGAGTGAGCAGGGCCTGAATTTGCTTCCTCCTCTCCCTCTTTTTCTTCTCCCCCTTCCCCTCCTCCTCTTCCTCCTCTTCCTCCTCCTTTTCCTTCTTCCTCCTCCTCTCCCTTCTTCTATGCCAATACCAGGGTTTGAACTCAGGCCTGGGGCACGGTCCCTTAGCCGTTTCCACTCAAAGCTGGCCCTCCGCCCCCTGAGCTGTGCTTGGTGGCTATCTGAACATACCAGTCCCATAGACGTTTCTAGCAAGGCTGGCTTTGAACTACAACCTTTAGATCTCGGCCTCCTGAGTATCTAGGATTACAGGCATGAGCCCCCCCAGTGCCCAACGTCAGTCTTTCAATCCTCCCATAACCACTAGGTGGCCCCCAGTTCACGAGCAGAGCTGAGATCCTGCCGGTGACAGTCCTGGCTGAAAAGGGAAACTGAGAGCTAGCATGGAGCTCTTGATCGATCGGAAATCAATAGATGTGGTGACATTCGTTCACCCGGCTCTTCCGGTGAATTCGGTGTACCTGAAGACCGCAGCCTTGTCCTGAAGTCCTTTCTTATTCTCTAGCCGCACTCCCCCCCTTTGAAAAAAAAATAAGTGACTTCTTTTATTTATTTATTTATTTTGTGCCAGTCCTGGGCCTTGAACTCAGGGCCTGAGCACTGTCCCTGGCTTCTTTTTGCTCAAGGCTAGCACTCTGCCACTTGAGCCACAGCGCCACTTCTGGCCATTTTCTGTATATGTGGTGCTGGGGAATCGAACCCAGGGCTTCATGTATACGAGGCAAGCTCTCTTGCCACTAGGCCACATTCCCAATCCGCCCCCCCCCTTTTTTTTTTAAATTAAGGAACAAGAAGCAGAATGAGGGAATGTTTCTGTGAGGTATTGTCCCAAAGAAGTCACAACTGTATATACTCATGATGTACACTGTCTATGTCTGTGTCTTTATCCAAATTCCTCCTTTGTAGTCAGGATATCAGTCATATTGTGGGTGAGATTGCACTCCGTGTCCAAAGTTCTGGAAGGTCCAGACTACAGTATATCTCTATATCAATAGATGGGTGATAGGTCGATATAGAGATGGAGGTGGAATACAATTCAACCCAGGAGACGTAGAGCAGAAGCTGTGTGAACAAAGCCTAAGCTATTTTATCTGAGTCCACTTCACTCTCTGAATATGTTGGTACTGACAGTCTCATGCAGGCAACTACTTTGGTTGGATGACATCTTTGTTTTTTCTCCTCGCCTTTGATTCAAAAGATAGAATTGAGAGAAACAGAAACAAAAAGCATCTGTCCATACTTCAATGTGATATTTGCTTTCTTTTTCCCCCTCTTGAAGAATTCAGAGCTCTGGGCGATGTCTGCTTCCTGCCTGCTGTTCTTCTAGGGGAGTTTGCTATTGCACGCACAGAGTGCGGCCTGGGCCTCAGTGTAAATCACGGGGTGTCAACGCCTGGCTTTTGCTTCGCCGTCACACTGATTGTTTGAAACAGTTGCCCAACTGTGGAGCAGAGACGGTGCAGGGACCACGGAATTTGAGCCGATGGGGTGGGGTCGGGAGAAATGGGGGGGGGGGAACGCTGATCAAGATGCATTGTGCTCATAAACTGACATGGTGAATTGAAGCCCCTTTGTATATAGGTATTGTACATATAGTGTGTATATATGTATATATATATTGTATATATAGTATATATGTACATTTTTTACCCATAAATACTACTTGCATCTAAATTAAATATCTAAAATTAAAAAACACATTAAATTCCTTAAAGACAGGACATATGTACTCTATTTGCTTTGTAAGAATTTACATACCATATTTCATAAATACATAAAATATATAGTTCCTGACTAAGCAATAGTGGAGAAATGCATTTAAATGATGCGGCCTCAAATTTTAGGCTTTCTCAGCCAACTTGTCTATAGAGTATTCTTCTGAACTGATTATGGGTTCATATTCTGTATAAATTCAAAAATACTTTCTCAAAATGTCTTTATTTTTATCTGAGTTTTGGAATGTCCCCAGGCATTTTTCTTCTCTTTTTTATTTATATAGTTTTTGCACAGATGTACTTGTGTCTGAATGTCAGTGACTTACACATATTCAATACTTGGGGTTTTCACATTAAATTCTTTTTTTAACTCCAGAGAAAGGGAAAGGAAAGAGGGAGGGAGGGAAGGAGGGAAGGAGGGAAGGAAGGAAGGAAAGAAGGAAGGAAGGAAGGAAGGAAGAGAGAATCCAACAGTAGGAGCTACCAGTAGGATGTATCAAAAATCAGCCTTTTGTTTCACGTATTGGAAACCATTGGCGATTTACCAGGAATTATTTATGGTGATGTATGTATGCCAAAGTCCGTTTTGAGTGGCATGTGTTTTTAACAGAAGACATTTCACTGTGGTCCTGTTTTCATCACCAGCTATTATAGTGTCACAGAAAAGTGAGTTTTATTCCAGGAAGATACGATATGCACTCAGTTGCATTCGTAAGGCTCCTGATTGTGAAAAGAGACACTAATTTTACTATTGGGCACAAACGTACTATACTCACAATGGTACTCTCTCATGGGGCCATGACGAGTTTTGAGAAAAATGGTAATTGGTGTGTCTCTGGATTTTTAAAGTTCATCCAGTCTTATTTACTTCTTGTGGTTATTTCGATTTGATCTTTTAAATTAATTCATTTATTTCTTTGTCTGGTACATATTTTGTATTCGGTGTTGCCTCTATGTTAGCGTTTTCCACATTCTGACTTTAGACAATTCTTTCCTTCAACTCTGAATGACACTATAACCATCTCACACACCCCCCCCCAAAATACCCTTGAATGTGTAACTTCTGGTTTCTAAAAAAAAAAAAAAAAAAATAGAAGTTAAATTGACTTCCTACAAACTATGTAGGTTTTGTGGTGAACAAAGAAAGAAATGTGCAAAGGAAATAGTTGGAGAAGTGAGGTCCTCATGGGGTTATAAATTAATTCTGAAATTCCAGTGAACTGGGCAGGTGCTCATAGCTTGAGCCTGTGATCATAGCTACTGACGAGGCTGAGATCGGAGATCCCCAGCAAACGGATCTGAGACTCTCGTCTCCACTTAACCAACAAAAAGCTGCACGTGGAAATGTATCTCAAATGGTAGAGTGCTTGCCTAGCATGCATGAAGCCCTGGGTTCGATTCCCCAGCACCACCCATATAGAAAATGGCAGAAGTGGTGCTGTGGCTCAAGTGGCAGAGTGCTAACCTTGAGCAAAGAGAAGTCAGGGACAGTGCTCAGGCCCTGAGTTCAAGGCCCAGGACTGGCTATACATAGACTTCCTTAAATCTGGGCAGGAAAAAGCATTTGGGTTTCAAATCCCATCAGTTTCTGATTCCCAGTACAAAGCTGTATGGGTTGGGCGTTTCGCGGTTTTCCTGCAAGTTCTGTTTCATTTTCTCCTCAACTCATCTTGCTAACTTCCACTCACTGCCTTACAACCTGTATCAGAATTTTTTTTTTTTAATTCTCGATGGGGTTTGGATGTCAGGACTTAAAACAGAAACAGAGCTCAAGTTACTTCTTTGATGTGGCTTTTAAGTTTCCTGTTAGGAAATTATGACAGACGTTAAGTTAGGAAGTCGATGTTCCACCAGCTGAGTATGAAAAGCAGCAAGAACGACTTCTTTAGGGCAGACACTTCAATCATTGTCGCAGCCGGCACCGTGGCTCAGGGCTGTGATCCTAGCTGAGGATCACAGGTTCAAACCAGCCTGGGCAGGAAAGTCTCTGAGACTCTTATCTCCAGCTTAACACACACACACACACACACACACACACACACACACACACACACACACGCTGGAAGTAAAGCTGTGCCTTGAGCACAAAAGCAAACATAACTAAAGTGAAAAGTGAGGGTGGGTAGCTTCAACAGTAGAGTGTTTGCCCAACAAATGTGAGGCCCTGAGTTCAAACCCCACTACCCCCACCAAGAACCAAACTCACCCGCAGAACTCAGGCCAGAGAACAGAATGGGAGTTTTGGAGACCGACAAACGAACCAAACCAAGTGCCCAGCGGAGAGAAGGCACTTGGTCCATGAGAGGTTTTCAAAATTACGGGGTTCTGTGGAGAACCCCCAGATAGTGTCAACACACCAGGTACAAGTGGGGAGGAAGAGTCGCCCGTCTACACTGAACAAACACTGGTATCTAGGATGTTCAAAGAACGTGCAGAACTAATAGCAGAACCACAAACCACCGCGCTGATGTTGACGGACAGACAGAAACGTTGCCCAGCCCAACAACCGCAGCAAACCACGTCAACCATCATCGAGGACCAAGAAGTGCAAAGGAACCACACACACACACACACACACACACACACACACACACACACCAGCCTGTGCCAGTGGCTCACATCTCTAATCCTAGCCACCCTGGAGGCTGAGATCCGAAGGATCCCAGTTCAAGGCCAGCCCAGGCAGAAAGGTTTGCTAGACCTCATTTCCAGCCAAGAGGAGAGCTGGAGGGATAGCCTAGCAACCTAGCATGCATCAGGCTCTGAGTTCAAATTCTAGTACCATCTCTCCTAGGAGGTGTTTGCTAAGGGTTAACTCGGGAGGCAGAGGTTGCAACGGTGTTCACAGCTGGAAATGTCCTGCTTAGTTGTCTTACTGGATCCCTTCTGAGAATCAGTTCACACACACACACACACACACACACACACACACACACACACACTCACCTCTGGGGTTCAAAACTAAGCTGCCCCGAGCTTTACCTTTTCTATGTGGGCAGTGTGTGTCCTACCAGGGAAAGCTTTGCCTCCCAAGCAGAAACTGAATTCGCTCACTGAAAGAACAAAAAAAGAAAAATAGCTACATGGTTTGTTTTTGTTCTGTACGTGATGAGCAGGTTGTCTCTGGAAACTGAAGCTCACAAGTCTGGGGTTCCCCACGGCTACTGTCTGAGAAACCCTGACATCCTGCCTGCCTCTCAGAACATGACCTCACTTCCTTTCCAGAACCTTCCGCCGCGCCCCCCTCCCCCGAGATTGTCCATATAAGGTCCCCCACAAAGGAGGGTGCAGTGGGGGGTTGGAGTGGAAATGACATCATCCACCTTTGCCTTCTGAGCACAAACATCCCTGAGCATCTATCTGTGTGTTCAGCTTGGTACATTCAGTGATTAAAGGGGTGTGTGTGTGTGTGTGTGTGTGTGTGTGTGTGTGTGTGTGTGTTGGGCCTGGGGCTTGAACTCAGGGCCTGGCCATTGGCCCTGAGCTTTTCCATTCAAGGGTGGTGCTCTACCACTTGAACCACAGCTCCACTTCCAGTTTTTCTGCTGGCTCGTTGCAGTCCCAGAGTTTGCTGAGCAGGCTGGCTTTGAACTGGGATCCTCGGATCTCAGCCTCCTGAGTAGCTGGGATGACAGGCGGGAGCCACAGTGCTCGGCTGACTCTGAGGTTTTTAGCCAGAGTGTATTGCGCTTAAGTCGCCATGGAAACATTCATCTTGTGTTCACCTTCACGATAGATGATAGATAGACAGATAGATAGATAGATAGATAGATAGATAGATAGATAGATAGATAGATAGATAGATGATGGATGGTGGGTGGATGGATGGATGGATAGATGGATGGGTGGGTGGATGGGTGGGTGGATGGGTGGGTGGGTGGATGGATGAGTGGATGGATGGGTGGATGGGTGGGTAGATGGGTGGGTGGATGGATGGATGGATGGATGGGTGGGTGGGTGGATGGATGGATGGATGGATGGATGGGTGGATGGGTGGGTGGGTGGATGGGTGGATGGATGGATGGATGGATGGGTGGTGGATGGGTGGATGGATGGGTGGGTGGGTGGATGGATGGGTGGGTGGATGGGTGGGTGGGTGGATGGGTGGGTAGATGGTGGGTGGGTGGATGGGTGGTGGGTGGTGGGTGGATGGTGGATGATGGTGGATGGTGGATGGGTGGGTGGTGGATGGGTGGATGGATGGGTGGGTGGGTGGATGGATGGTGGGTGGATGGGTGGGTGGATGGGTGGATGGATGGGTGGGTGGGTGGATGGATGGGTGGGTGGATGGGGTGGGTGGGTGGATGGGTGGGTAGATGGGTGGGTGGGTGGATGGGTGGGTGGGTGGATGGGTGGATGGATGGGTGGATGGGTGGATGGGTGGGTGGGTGGATGGGTGGATGGATGGGTGGGTGGGTGGATGGATGGGTGGGTGGATGGGTGGGTGGATGGATGGGTGGGTGGATGGGGGGAGGGTGGATGGGTGGGTGATGGGTGGGTGGGTGGATGGGTGGGTGGGTGGATGGATGGGTGGGTGGATGGATGGGTGGGTGGATGGGTGGTGGATGGATGGATGGGTGGGTGGATGGGTGGATGGGTGGATGGATGGATGGATGGATGGATGGGTGGGTGGATGGGTGGATGGATAGATGGATGGGTGGGTGGATGGGTGATGGATAGATGGATGGATGGGTGGATGGATGGATGGTGGATGGATGGGTGGATGGGTGGATGGGTGGGTAGATGGGTGGGTGGGTGGATGGGTGGGTGGATGGTGGGTGGATGGGTGGGTGGTGGATGGATGGATGGATGGATGGGTGGATGGATGGATGGGTGGATGGGTGGATGGGTGGGTAGATGGGTGGGTGGGTGGGTGGATGGGTGGATGGGTGGGTGTATGGGTGGGTGGATGGATGGATGGATGGATGGGTGGGTGGGATGGGTGGGTGGATGGGTGGGTGGATGGGTGGGTGGGTGGATGGAAGGAAGGAAGGAAGGAAGGAAGGAAGGAAGGAGAGGAAGGAAGGGTGGATAGACAGATAGACAGATCGATTTAGTAATCTCACTCCTTATATCCAGTTCCTTAGAGGACCTGAGTAACACAGTCTTCAGGATAAGAGAAAAGCAGAACAAGAAACTGAGGCAGGGGAGCTGGAGGCTCCTCAGGACGAGAAACTTCACCAAGGAGACGAGGAAACAGAAGAGAAGCGGAGATGAACACGTTCTAGAAGGCCGCACACTAACTGTAGTTCCAGACCGCAAGCTCTGTGCTTCCGGCACTGAAGTGAGCACTGGCTCGGTGACACCTTCCAAGAAGAACACGTGGTCTCTAGGGAAGAGGCGAAGGACACGCTTCTAACGTGCATAGAGCTCCCTGGGGGGGGGGAAGAGACAGACAGACAGACAGACAGACAGACAGACCAAAATTCTTAATCAGGAAATAAGTTCTCTGCCCTCATTATGGCCGTCGCTACATCGTGACTAGTAATCAACAGTCGTGTGTGAAATGTAGGAATCTGTAAGGGCCTCGAATCCCGTGGAAAATGCTAGACTCTTCCATCTCTCTCTTTTTTTTTTGGGGGGGGGGGGGTTAGCGGTCCTGGGACTTGAACTCAGGACCTGGGCTGCTGTCCCTGGGCTTTATTTGTGCTCCGGGCCGGTGCTCGACCCCTGGAGCCACGGCGCCACGTCTGGCTTTTGGGAGACCGAAGAGGCTCCCCGACTTCTCCGCCCAGGGTGGGCTTTGAACCGTGCGACCCTTGGGGCTCTCAGCCTCAGCCGGGGTAGCCGGGACGGCAGGCGTGCGCTACGGAGCCCGGCCGTCACCCGCGCTTGATGTCTTCACTTGGGTAGGTTTCTCAACGAGAAGGGAGGGTGCGTGCGTGGTTCTGGGGGTGCAGGGGGGGTGTCGGGGTGCGGGGGGGGGAACCCACCCACCCTGCCCGTCCTGTTACCCGGGTTTTGCGAGAAATCCTATTTCAGACAGCGGGAAAATCCCCACCCCCACCCCCACCCCACACAGACACCTGACCACAGCGCCCACAACCAGCTGCCTGGCCCCCCAGAAACGAGAGAGAACAGGGGTCCCCCCCTCCTCCCCCCCCCCGCCCGGGAGCCAGGAGGAGGGAGAGGAAGGGGGCGGGGACACCCCGAGGAGATATAAACTCCCCAAACCCCAGCCGGAGACATCTCAGTGCACGGCCCTGAAGATGAGCGTGGAAGAAGGTTCTGGAACCGAGGACAGCTGCTGTGCACACCTGGAGAGGGGGTGGGGCGGTGAGTAGCGACCCGGGCTGCTCCTTTCTACCCCGGTGCGGGGGGGGGGGGAGAGACAGGCAGGGCTGGGTATTGGGGGGCTCCCCGCCCGTCATCCCTGCCACTGAGGGGGGGGGTTGAACTCTGAGGATCCGGGTTCAAAGCCAGCCCAGAGGGAAGTGACAGACGGCAGCTGAGCATGGCGGGGGGGGGGGGGTCTCCAGTTCAAGTCCAGCCACGGATAGACAAAGATCAAACAAGATGGGAGGGAGGAGGAGATCGCCGGCTCGTAACGTCTGGGGGGGAATCAGACGCCCGAGAGGAGACGAGAAGCTTCCAGAACGGACGGCGCCTCGGTTTAAATGGAAAAATTAATCTTCCTTTGGGATGCGTTGCTCTTCTCTCCATCCGTTCTCTTCGCCAGTTCTAATAGAAAACGTGTGTGTGTGCGTGCGTGTGCGCGTGAGTGTGTGCGTGTGCATGTGCGTGTGCATCGCACGCCCGTCCTGGGGCCTGGGCACTGTCCATCAGCTCTTTCACACCAGGCTGGTGCTCTACCCCTTGAGCCACACCTTCGCTTCTGGCTTTGTGTTGGGTTTGTTTTTTCCTTGCTGGTCCACTGGAGACGGGGACTTTCCCGGCCAGGCTGGCTTTTGAACCCGGTCCTCGGGCCTCGGCCCCCGGAGTCGCTGGGAATTTCACTTTTGCAAGACCTGCAGCCCCGGCCTCCGCTGTGGCTTTCATTTATTTATTTATTTATTTATTTATTTATTTTGCCAGTCCTGGGATTCGAACTCAGGGCCTGAGCACTGTCCCTGGCTTCCTTCTGCTCAAGGCTAGCACTCTGCCCCTTGAGCCACAGCGCCCCTTCTGGCTGTTTTCTGTCTATGTGGTGCTGGGGAATCGAACCCAGGGCCTCATGGATACGAGGCGAGCGCTCTACCCCTAGGCCACGCTCCCAGCCCCTCCGCTGTGGTGTTTCAGGGCGAGGCGCCCAGGCCCGCGGCGGAGCCCCACGCGAGGGGGACATCCGGGTGTCGATCCCCGTGGCCGTGCTGGCCGTGGCCACCATCACCGTCCTCGCCATCGCCCTGGTGGCGCTGCTGGGTGAGTCCACCGGGCCTCCCCCCTCCCCCCGCCTCCCCCTCCAGAGCCACTCGCCCTCCTCCCAATGAGCACCCTCGTCCCACTCCTCCCTCTCTCCCTCCCGACTTCCTCCTTCCCTTCCCACCTTCCTCCCTCCCTCCCTCCCTCCTTCCTCCTCCCTTCCCTCCTTCCTCCCTCCCTCCTTCCTCCTCTCCTTCCTTCCCTCCCTCCCTCCTTCCTCCCTCCCTTCCCACCTTCCTCTGTCCCTCCTCCCTTCCTTCCCTCCCTCCTTCCTTCCCCCCACCTTCCTTCCCTCCTTCCTCCCTCCCTCCCTCCTTCCTTCCTTCCCTCCTTCCCTCCTCCCTTCCTTCCTCCCTCCCTCCCTCCTCTTGTGCCAGGCCCCCGATGAATTCAGGGCCTCCATCTGTCTCGCTTGGCTCTTCCCACTCGAGGCTGGTTTTCCACCGCTTGAGCCAGAGCCCCACCTCTGGCTTTTGGCTGGCGCATTGGAGAGAAGAGTCTCGTGGTCGGGCGTTCATGCAGCTCCCGCCCGTCATCCCGGAGACTCAGGAGGCTGAGACCTGAGGATCGCGGTTCAAAGCCAGCCCCGGGCGGGAAAGCCCGTGAGACTCTCCTCTCCAATGAACCAGCAGAAAACCAGAAGTGGAGCTGTGGATCAAGGGGTTAGAGCGCCAGCCTTGAACAAAAGCAGCTCAGGGACGGAGCCCAGGCCCTGAGTTCAAGTCCCAGGACTCACACACACACACACACACACACACACACACACTCCAGTTTCCTGGACATTTCCTGTTTGGGCTGGCTTCGAACCCCGGTCTCCTGAGTAGCTGGGATTATAGGTGTGAGCCACGGCACCCAGCCGGGATCCAGATTCAAATTTGGATTCACAACCTGGCTTGGAATTTATCACGTATTTTCACTGTGTTCAGTTCAACGGCTGCCTTCAAGATGTTCCCCATTTCCCTGTCCCTTTTTTGAATGTCAGTCCTGGGTCTTGAACTCGGGACCCTGGGCGCTGTCCTGAGCTCTTTGTTGCTCAAGGCTGGCGCTCTACCACTTGAGCCACAGCTCCACTTCTGGTTTCCTGGCGGTTCATTGAGGATCAGAGTCTCACGGACTTTCCTGCCCGGGCTGGCTTCGAACCGCGATCCTCAGATCTCAGCCTCCCGAGTCGCTGGGATGACGGGCGTGAGGGCCGGCGCCCGGCTCCCTGCCACCTTGTCACGTGATGAGCAGAGTCCATCCACCCCCCCACACCCCCAATCCAATGACAGCTGGGAACAAGCAGAGGTCACACGGATCCGCACGGCCGTTCCCGGATTCTTCTTGAACCAGGGAAAGGCGGGCCACCCCCCGAGGCTGCATGCCGATGCATCCCGGGGACTAACGGAAGCCCTTCTCCTCTCCCAGTGGGCAAGTACAACTGTCCGGGCGTCTACGAGCCCCCGGTGTCCGAGGGCAGCCGGCCCCTCTCCTGCCCCCAGGAGTGGGTGTCGTCGGGGAGGAGGTGCTACTTCCTGTCCACCATGAGAGACACGTGGTCCTCGGCCCAGAGCTCCTGCTCCACAGACGGCGCTGCGCTGGCCGCCGTGGATTCCGCCAAGGACACGGTACGGTCCCGTCTATCTGAACTGTGAGTTCATAAAACAGGGACTGCTGTTGTCCAAGTTCATCACGCCTGGCATCCCAGCTGCTCAGGGGCTGAGATCTGAGGATCGCGGTTCAAAGCCGGCCCCGGGCAGGAAAGTCCGTGAGACTCTCATCTCCAGTGAAACCACCAGAAAACCAGAACTGGAGCTGCGGCTCAAGGGGTAGAGCGCCGGCCTTGAGCAGAAGCAGCTCGGGGGCAGCGCCCAGGCCCCGAGTTCAAGCCCCAGGACCAGCACAACCACCACCACCAACAACAACAACAAAATGGAGCTGGGCCTGCTGCTGCCCTGGCTTAGCTTCATGGCGCTCCACCCCTTGAGCCGCACACACCTCCACGTTTCGCTCCTTGGCAACGAATCGAAGATCAAGAGTCTCTCGGCTGTGCCTGCCTGGGTCGCCCCCCCACACACACTCCTCCCTCTCCGCCGAGGGGCTGGGATTGCAGGCGGGGGGCCCCGTCGCTAACACCTCCCCTGTGCCCGCAGGTCTTCCTGAAACGCCACGTCGGCGGCGCCCCCCACTGGATCGGGGTGAAAAGCCAAGCCGGTCGGCCACGGAAGGGCCGGGGGGTGAGCCACAGGTAAGCCACCAGGAGACACCCGCTTCCCGGGGAGTGGGGTGGGGGGGGACGTCCCCCCAGATGCCCACCGCGCGGGCTGTGTGTCTGTGAGTTCGGGACTTGTCCGGCTCTTCTCTCGTGCCGCTCTGTGCTCGTCTGTCCAGCTGGTTTCACGCTTGCGGGCGGCAGCGGCTTGCACGCGGGCGTTCTATTCCACGCGCCTGCCCGTCGCGGGATCTCGCCCGATCCCCCGTTCCATCGCCGGCTACGCGCACCGTTCACCCCGACACTGTCCGCCGTCCATCTCCCAATCCCCCCCACCCCGCATCCGGACAACGACGCTTCCAGTTCTGATTTTAGTTCGTTCTTCTTGTTGTTGTTGTTGTTTTGGTGTCGGCCCTAGGGGCCTTGAGCTCAGGGACGGCGCCCACGCCCTGAGTTCAAGTCCCCGGGTACGATCACAAGACAGCTCACCCCGCAACGACGACAAGGGTGGGAGGACGCGCTTCGCCCTTAGCCCTCCCCCCCGCCCGCGTTCGTCCCCTCCTTCTTGGGACCCCAACAGGCACAGCCCCCATGCGAGCGTCGCGCCGGGAGCCTCCCCAGCTTGCTCTCTGCCTCTCCAGGGTCAACGGCACAGACCCCGAGGGGTGCGCGTTCCTCAACAGCACAGGCGTGGGCCACGCCGACTGCGGGTCGAGACTGCCGTGGGTCTGCAGCAAGGGCATCAGATAAGGAGGAGAGCTCCGGGCGTGGAGGGGAGAGTGGCTCACGCGGTCAAGCGCCGGCCTTGAGCAAAAGAAGAATCTCGGGGACAGCGCCCAGGCCCCGAGTTCAAGCCCCAGCACGCGTGCACGCACACACGCGACAGTGACATCTATTTACACAGGGATCTTGGAAATGGAGCTAAAGGGAAGTCGTGTGTCTGGACAAATGCTGCTCTCTGCTTGAAATCTTTAAGGAAGAAACAACAGGGACTCCATTGCTCCATGGGCGGGGAAGAGGTTCCACACCGCCAGGGTTGCCACCGTTCTTTCTGGCACACTTACAGACGTTACAGACCGCCGGATGATCACGTCCAAGGAGGAACGATCGACGGCCAGGGGCGTGATTCAAAGGGTAGAGCCCCCCCCTCCCTCCCCAAATAGTGACTATAAAACTATTCGCATGCACTTTATAAACTTTTTAAAGCCAGAAGTAATATAATGAGCAGATTTAAAGTTTAATTATTTATTGTTGAATGACTACAAAACAGAAGCATCTTTCATTACTTGAAGGGGTTAAAAGGTGGTAGGGGGGAAAAAATAAGAATGTAAAGGTCTGGGGCCGGCGGCTCCGGCCCGTCACCCCAGCTGCTCAGGAGGCCGAGATCGGAGGATCGCGGTTCAAAGCCAGCCCGGCAGGAAAATCATGCTGACTCGTATCTCCAATGAACCAGGGAAAAGGCAGAAGTCAGACAGGGGCGTTGGCCAAGTGGTAGAGCGCCAGCCTTGAGTCAAGGAGGTAAAGGGCAGCACCCAGGCCCTGAGTTCAAACCTCAGTGACTGGTGCCTGGATGGATAGATGGATAGATGGGTGGGTAGGTAGGTAGGGGGAATTTTGATTGATAATCACAATTTTTTTTTACTAGTGGACAAATGCTTGTACAACTGAGCTTTGTAATACTTTTCCCTGTGGAATCTGTCAGGTAACCAGAAACATTTTTCCTTCCAAGAATAGAGGGTTTTATATTTCCTCCTCAACGCGGACAGGCCTTTCCCCACCGTATGCATTGCTTTATTTAAGAAAAAAGAAATCTCTCGTACAGCGTTTTGTCTTTCAAAGGAGGGACGAAAGCCAGGAACGTGAAGAGTGTTTGTAAGGTTTTCAGAAACTTTGGAAATTGTGTAAAATGTAAGATGGCCTAGCTCCACAAGGACATTGTTTTTGCGATTTTGGTGACACTCTGGGTTTCACGCCAGCCGCACCTGGTCCTAAGTCTGTGCTTCTCCTACCCCGTTTCGTCGTATGTATTTTTTCCACGTGCCATCTTTTTTCTCATGTGCAATAAAGTGTTTGTCTCTTTGTATTTTGTGTTCAGTGCGAGGATAAGCTGCTTTTATGTGTGTGAAAATAAAAAGTGTCATCCGTATAATGGTTTCCAAGATGTTCTCATTCAAATAACACTTTAAAATGGGTCACACAAGGCTGGTGGCTCCCGTCTGTCATCCAGGGACTCAGGAGGCCGAGATATGAGGATTGAGGTTCAAAGCCAGCCCAGGCAGGAAAGTCCGTGAGACTCTGATCTCCGGTGAACCACCGAAAACTGGAAGTGGAGCTGTGGCTCAAGTGGTAGAGCGCCAGCCTTGAGCAAAAAGAGCTCAGGGACGGCGCCCAGGCCCCGAGTTCAAGCCTCCAGACCGGCACAGACACACACACACACACACACACACACACATTTATATCTGTATGATCTGTTCACTTTCGGTAACTACAATAAAAATGTGCTGGAAATGTTAACGTTGCGCTCGCACGAACTAAACACAAAATGATTCATGAACTTCTTGTGATGTAACTTCTTTATCCCACTTTAATGAGCAAAATAAGGACCACACTACTGTATATGTTCTTGGTACATTGTGTATTGTATATATGTCTACCTGACCAAGAGAAGGGATAGAAAAACAGGGCGTAAGATATCACAAGAAATGCACACACTGCCCTACTATGTAACTGTACCCTTTTTGCACAACACCCTGTCCAAAAAATTTGTGTTCAATTAATAAATAAATTAAATTAAAATAAATAAATAAATAAGGGCCACAAATATGTTTACCGAAGGGAAGATTTTAGCAGTGAAAAAAAAAAAATCCCCAAAGCCATTTATTTAATCAAACTCAAGTGAAGTCGATAGGATTCTATATGACTAAATACCATGACAGCAATGAGAAAATAATCACAGTAACAATTACGATAGCAGAAAATAATATAATAATTGTGATTATTTAAAAATAATAATGAAAATCATTTCTGAAAAGCACAGGTGTGGTTCGAGTGGAAGAGCACCAGCCATGAGCAGGTGTCTTAGAATAACCTGAGGCCCTGAGTTCAAGTCCCGTTACGGCACCGAAAAAAAAGAGAGAATTCCAGTCCTAAAATCTTGAAGTCCAGTGCCACCTAGTGGCTGTATTGTCACTCTGCGTGTGTGTGTGTGCGTGTGTACACGCCAGTCCTGGGGCTTGAACTCACGGCCTGGGCACCGTCCCTGAGGTTCATTTGCTCAAGGCCGGCGCTCTGCCACGTGAGCCACAGCCCCACTCCTGGTTTTCTGGTGGTTCACTGGAGATCGGAGTCTCCTGGACTTTCCGGTCCCAGCTGGGGGCAAAGCCCGATCCTCAGACCTCGGCCTCCTGAGTCGCTGGTATTGCAGGCGTGAGCACCAGCGCCCGGCCCCTATATTGATGACACTGCCACTCAAACACACAGTTTTATTTGTCAATTATACATCAAAAAGCCAAAAGAAGAAAAATAAAACAGGTCCGTGGGAGTCACAAGCGCCAAGCTCACCTCTGCCTCGAACTCGTGTCTCTGGCAGGGTTCCGTAGGAGTTCGGGGTTCGGGAGGTCCCAGGAAATGAACTCCTCTCCCCGTCTGTCTCCGAGGGTGGTGGGGGCCCGGGCGCCGGACAGACCCAACCGGTAACCCCCGCGAGAGGGCCGGCTGTCCCCCAGCTAAACGTGGAGTGAGTCTCCCGAGAAAGCAGCAGCCGAGTTTCCATGACTGGACGGCCCGAGGCGAAACCAGGCAGGAGGCTGAGCGCGGGGCTCACCGCAACCCGGACCAGCACCGCAGGGCTCGGGGGCCCGAGGGCAGACAGAGAGGTAGCGGGGGCCAGGGGACCCCAGGGCTCGCTGGCAGGTGAGCCCCGAACCCCTAACAAGGCAGTGCGTTTATCCTGAGTTCACACTGGACACTGCGGCACAGGCGAGCAGGTATTCAAAAAGCCCAATAGGAATATTTCACTTACCTATTGTTTAATTTTTTTAGAGAACCGAGTGTCTTTCGGCCCCGGGGATCCGAGGCGTCGGATGAAGTCACCCGGAGGAAGCAGAAGTGGTCGGCGGCCTTGGTGCTGGATGAAGCCCGGCTTCCATTTCCCATCGGCGATGGAGAAACATCGCCCCGGCACTGAGTCATCGGCTCCCGGGGCTCCCCCCCCCCCCCCCCCCCGCCTGTCTTCCCCGAGCTGTCCTCTGGTGGTCCTGGGGCTTGAACTCAGGGCCTGGGCGCTGCCCCTGAGCTTTTGTTCTCAAGGCCGGCGCTTGGCCCCTTGAGCCACGGCGCCACTTCCGGTTTTCTGGTGGCTCATGGGAGATGAGG
>NC_063187.1:7277161-7338146 GCF_023159225.1 Perognathus longimembris pacificus
CACCGCGCTCAGCTCCGCGGCCCCCGCCCCTCACTGGCCCCGCCCACTCACTGACCCCGGCCCCGCCCACTCACTGACCAAGGGCCCGCCCCCCGCAGGCAACTGGATCATGCTCATCTACAAGGGCGGCGACGAGTACGACAACCACTGCGGCCGCGAGCGCCGCCGCGCCGTCGTCATGATCTCCTGCAGCCGCCACACGCTGGCGGTGAGGGGGGGGACGGCCGGGAGGGCGGGCGGAGCCCGGCCCCGCGTGCGCGGCCCCGCCCCCGTGACGGCGCCCTCCCACCCCCCCCAGGGCAACTTCAAGCCGGTGTCGGAGGAGCGCGGCAAGGTGCAGGGCTGCTTCTACTCTTCGAGATGGACAGCAGCCTGGCCTGCGCGCCCGAGGCCGCGCGCCTCAGCGTGGGCTCCGTGCTGCTCGTCACGTGAGTGCGCCGCCCCGCGCCCCCCGCGCATGCGCCCCACGCCTCGGCCCTCTCCTGGCGCATGCGCACAGCGCTGCAGTGCGCGGCCCCGGCGGCGACGGCGCTGGGAACGAACCGGGCGCGGGGATGACGCCCCCCCCCCGGGGCGGCCCCGTGACTGTCGTCGTTCCCCCCGCCGCAGGTTCGCGTCCCTGGCGGCCGTCTACCTCACCGGGGGCTTCCTGTACCGGCGCCTGGTGGTGGGCGCCAAGGGCGTGGAGCAGTTCCCGCACCTGGCCTTCTGGCAGGACCTGGGCAACCTGGTGGCCGTGAGTGCGGAGGGGGCCCGGGGCGGGGGGGGAGGGGAAGGGGGGCCGGGGGTCCCCGCACCGACGCCCCGCCCCGCCCCCCAGGACGGCTGCGACCTGGTGTGCCGCTCCAAGCCCCGCGGCGCGCCGGCCGCCTACCGCGGCGTGGGGACGAGCAGCTCGGGGAGGAGTCGGAGGAGCGCGACGACCACCTGCTGCCCATGTGAGCGCGGCCCGGCGGGCGGCCCCGGCCGCACCCCCCACCCCCCCCGGCACCCCGCGGCGGCCCCCGCAGGCTCAGGAAGGTTGGGCGCCGCCGCGGAGCCACAGAGATCTCTATATCTATAAACGCCACTTTTGTACGAAGTCCCCGGGTGATTCAAGGACGCCGGCCCCGCCCCGCGTGCGTGCGCGTGGACCGCGCGTGTGCGTGACCGTGCGTGCGGCGGACGCGGAGGCGCTTCTCACGCTTTTACTAGGAAGGAGAAAAATAGCTGAGATTTGGGGGGAGGGGGAGGGGGGTAGCACCGAGGGGGCCGGCGGGACAGGCCCCGCGCCGCGCCGCGCCCCGCACCCGCCCGCTGGGGCCGCCGGGCCGGCGGCGGAGTCCAAGCCGGGACTCGAACTCGGCGTCCTGCGTCCTGCGTCCCGGCCGCGGCCCAGCAGTCCACGCGGCCGGGCCGGCGGGGTGGGGAGAGGTCTGGTGGGAATGTCCCGGCGCAGGCGCGCTCAGGCCCCTGGCGCCCGTCCCCAGCGCAGGCGCGCTCAGGCCTCCTTGAGCACGTTGATCTTGGCGCAGATCTTGAGCGCGGGCCCCAGCTTGAGGTTCATGGCGCTCATGAGGTGCTCCTCCTTGAGCAGCAGCAGCGCCTGCCCGTCGATCTCCTGCGAGCGGAACTCCTCCGCGATGTCCTGGCAGCCTGGGGGGCGGGGTCATGGGTCAAACGCGTGCCCCGCCCCCCTCCCCCCCCCCCCCCCCGTGGGCCGCGCGCGCCCCGCACCTTGCAGCGAGGCGATGAACTCGTACACCTCCTCCACGCTCCAGCGGCTGGGGTGCGCCGGCAGGAACTCGGGGCTGGCGCCGTGCAGCTCGGGCGTGGGGGGCGCGGCCAGGGCGCCGCCCAGCTCCCGCTCCGCGTGGCCCGCGCGCCCCAGGGGCCCCGGGGACGTCGGGGACAGCGCCTCGTCGTAGCTCGAGTTGTCCGAGCCCCGGCTCGAGTCCTCCTGGCCCTGCGGGAGGGAGAGGGGGGCGCGCGGGGATGACGCGGGCCCCGGGGAGCCGCCCTCCCCCCCCTCGCCCGGCCCAGTGGATCAAGACGGCGCGTGCACATAAGCGTGTGCGCGCTGCGGCAGCGTCCAGGCCGCTCTGCTCGTGGGTGTCAGGGAAGGGCACCCCACCGCGGGGCGGGGGGAGGAGGGCGACGGTGCCATCGGGTCCTCGGGAGGCTGGGGTCTGAGGAGCCGCCCTCCCTCCGCCCCGCGCTCACCCGGTGGCGCTTGCCCTGGGCCTTGGCGCGGGCCATGTCGGCGGAGCTGCGGCGAGGCCCGCGCCGGCGCACGCGCGCGTAGCTGGCTTCCTGGAACTCCTTCATCTTCTTCCTCTTCAGCCGGAACTGGTGGCTGCAGCTCACGTTGTACCTGCGGGCCGGGGCGCACGGGGGGGGGGGGGCGGCGCTGTGAGGGCCCGCGGCGGGGGACGCACGCCACGCAGGGCCACGCCGCACGCACGCACGCGCGCCCCAGGACGCGCCGGCCCCGCCCTCACCTCTTGGCGCAGGTCATGGAGCAGAAGCGCTTGGAGCCGCGGAACTGCTCGGCGGGCGCGTACTTGCCGCAGTACTCGCACTTGAGGAGGCTCGCGGGCTTCTCCAGCTCTGCGGGGCGCACAACCCACCCAACCGGCTCCAGGCCGACCTGCGCGCTCGGGGGTCGGGGCAGCCGCGGGGGGCGGGGGGGCGTGGCCAGCTCGGGGCGCCCACAGCCGTGGCGGAACCCAGGCAAGGGGAGGCCCCGAGCTAAGCAGGGGACGGAGGGCGAGACCCGCGGAGCTCCCCGCGCCCCCATGGCAGCGCGAGCGGCACTCACCCACGGAGGGGCTGTCCCCGCCCAGCGCGCCCCCCGACGGGCTCTGGCCCAGGCCCGGCGGGAGGCCGCTCGGCAGCGCCTTCTCAGACTCCTTCAGCAGCTGCGCGCACGCCACCTGCGCCACGGAAAGCGCGGGTCAGGCCGGGCCCCGCCGCCTGCCCCGGGACACCGGGCCCGGCAAAGGGCGAGGGCGGGCGGGGGGCGGAGATCGGGGCTGGGCCTCGGGCACGGGAGTGTTTCCACCCGAAAATGCGGCGGGCCATCAGCCAGGTCCGGCTTGCCCTCCTAGCCCCGCCCACCCGAGGAAAGCCCCGCCCCACCGGCAGCCCATTCATCTTCCCTGACCAAGCCCCGCCCACCCGAGGAAAGCCCCGCCCCCGAGCAGCCCCCATTCGGTCCCGGCCCCAAGGCCACGCCCCCTGAGGAAAGCCCCCTCTCAGGGGCCCTCCCGGCCCGAGGCCCCGCCCCCGGAGGCCCCGCCCTCACCGGGAACGGCTCCGCCCCCTCCTGGATGACGAAGCCCTCGATGATGTGCGTGAGGATCTGCGGCTTGACGATGGCCTGCGGCGGCCGCGAGTCCCCCGCCGGCCCGCGACACCAGGGCCAGCGAGGGCGCCGGCGCGGGGGGAGCCGGGGCCAGGACGGCGGCCTCCAGCTCGCCTCCCGCCAGGCTGGGGGCCCCGCCGGACGCGGCCTCCGCCTTCTCTGGAGAAGAAGCGGGGCCGAGCTAAGGGACGCCGGCGCCCGGACCGCTGACCCCGGGGCCGCCCTCCCCACGGCTCCCGAGCCCGCTGACTCGAGGCCGCCCTCCCCACGGCTCCCGGGCCCGCTGACCCCGAGGCCGCCCTCCCCACGGCGCCCGGGCCCGCTGACCCCGGGGCCGCCCTCCCCACGGCTCCCGGGCCCGCTGACCCCGAGGCCGCCCTCCCCACGGCTCCCGGGCCCGCTGACCCCGAGGCCGCCCTCCCCACGGCTCCCGGGCCCGCTGACCCCGAGGCCGCCCTCCCCACGGCTCCCGGGCCCGCTGACCTCCGAGGCCGCCCTTGTCCTCGGCCCCGCGGGCGGGCAGGGCGCCCCGCTCCTCCTCGCTCTCGGCCTTGCGCTTCACCGCCAGCCGGCGGCTTCGCCTGCGGACGGACGGACAGGGTGGACAGACGCGGGCGGCCGCTGTGAGCGCCGCGGGGGGGGGGAAGGAAGGGGGACCGCGCCCGCCCGCGCTCTTCCGCCCCTCACCGTCAGGTGCGCGGGCTGCAGGTAGAAGGCGGCGGCAGTGGCGGGGGAGCCGGCGGGCGCGGCCCGGGCGGCAGCGGCATCGGCGGCGGCGCGCGCTCATGGGGGGGGCGGGCCGGGCCCCGGCGCCTGCGCGGAGGGCGGCGAGGCGGCGGCGAGCGCGGGCCCGGCGGGCGGCGCGGGGCCGCGGGCGGCGGGCACGGCGGCCGCCAGCTGCGCCAGGCCGAGCGCCTGCGCGTGCGCGGGGCCCGGCTGGCGCGCGCCCACCACCTGCACGGGGATGTGCGGGGCGGCGCCGGGCGCGGGCGGCTTGGGCGGCGGGGCCGGGGCGGCAGCGGCGGCGGCGGGCTTGGCCTGGATGGGCAGCGGCGCCGCCTGCAGCATGGGCTGCACCACCAGCGTCTGCGTGGGCGCGGGGGGCGGCGGCGGCGGCGGGCCGGGCGGCGCGGGCGGGTGCGCGGCGGGCGGCGGCGGGGCCGGGGCGGCGGGGGGCGCGGCGGGCGGCGGCTGGAGCTGCAGGTGCGCGGCGGCGGCGGCGGCGTGCAGCAGCTGCGACTGGCGGTGCGGGAAACTGCGGCTGGTGGTGGATGGCGATCTGCTGCTGGATCACCACCTGCTTCTGCTGCAGGTGGATCTGCTGCTGCCGCTGGATCAGCGAGTGCGGCTGGATCTGCGTGTACGTGGCTGCGGGGGGGGCGGGGCGGCGGGGGGTCACGCCGGGGTCACGCCCGCGTCGTCCCGCCCCACGTCCTCCACGCTCGCCGTGGCTGCCGGGGGCGGGGCGGGCGGCGGGGGTCACGCCGGGGTCACGCTCGCGTCGTCCCGCCCCCACGCCGCCCCCCACGCCGCCCCCACGCCGCCATACCCCCCGCCCCGCGCTCACCCGAGCTGATGAGCGTCTGGCTGGGCGCGGGCGCGGCCTGTGCGCGTCAGGTTGACGCCCGCGCTGGGCGCCGCGCCCCCGCCGGCCCCGGCCGCGTCGCCCTCGGCCTTCTTGGCGGCCTCCGCCTCGGCCCCGCCGCCGCCGCCGCCCCCGGGGCCCAGCGCCGCCGCCTGCGCGGCCACCGGCAGGGGCTGCACCACGCCCGTGCCCTTCCGCGGGCAGCCGCCCCCGGCCAGCGCGGGCGAGGCCGGCAGGGGGCCCAGGCCGCCGCCCCCGCCGCCGCCCCCGGGCGCCGGGCCGCCCGCCCCCAGTCCCAGGGGCCCCGGCAGGCCGCCCCGCCCCCGCCCCCGCCCGCGCCCGCGCCCGCCGGGCTCAGGTTCACCGACGGGCAGGGCGGCCCCGGGGCGGCCAGCGCGGGGCCCGAGGCCGGGGCGGCGCCGGGACCCGCGGCTTGGCGCCCGAGCCCGGCATCTGCGCGCCCGGGGCCGGGGTCGGGGCCGACGGGGCGGGCGGGGCCCCGCGCACCGCCAGGTTCTGCACCTGAAAGGAAAGGAGGGGGGCGGGGGTGGGGGGGCTGCTTCGCTCAGCTCCGCGGGGGAGGAGGGGGAGGAGGGCGGGCCGGGCACGGACCTGGTCGGCGGCGGCGGGCGGCGTCGGGGTGGCCGCCGGGGGACGGGGCCCCGGGCGGCGCGGGCGGCCCCTCCGGCTGCACGGCGGCCACCGCCCCGTTGGGCATCAGGATGAGCTGCGAGGCGAGCGGCACGTTGCGGCCCAGGGTCCGGTTCACCTGCGGGGGTGGAGCGGGAGGGGGCGGGGTGAGGGGGGCCGAGGGGGGTGCGGGGCCGGGGGGCGGGCTCGAGGCCCGCAGGGGTGGAGCGGGAGGGGTCGGGGTGAGGCGGGCCGAGTGGGGATCGGGGGGGCCCGGGGGGGGCTGGGCTCGAGGCCCGCAGGGCGGGGCCGCTCACCCGCAGGTACATCTGGGCCTGGGACTGGCTGAGCGGCGGGGAGGCCGCGTTCCCCAGCAGCACCGACTGCGTCAGCGTGGTGGCGCCCGGCGAGCTCGCGCTCTGCGACCGGCTGGCCAGCTGCGCGGGCGGCGGCGGGCGTGGGGGCCGCGTTCATCTGCGGGGCGGGGGCGGGGGGGACACGGGGAGGGGGGCGCTGGCCGCGAGGCCAGGGATCGAGGCCAGCCCAGAACCCCGGGAAGAGGACCGACCGGGCCCGAGCCCCGGACGCGGAACCCGCACGAGTTAATGATGATGATGATGATGATCACGATCATCGAGAGCAGCGCGCGAGGCCGCCAGCCATGCCCGCCACGCGGGAGCGCGGCACGCGCGGGTTCAAGGCCGGCTGGGGGCGGACGGCGGCGAGGCCCACGGCCTCCTCTCCCCCCCCGCCCCCACCACCAGGGAGGCTGCGGCTCCAGGGGCAGAGCTTCGGCTCCGAGAGGGAGGGGACGAAAAGCCCCGAGCCCGAGAGCGAGGTCCTGGGTTCCAGTCCCGGCGCGGGCAGAAGAGAGCAAGGAGAGCCCGCGGGGAGGTGGGCGCGGGGGGGGGGGGGGGCTCACCGAGGCCTGCGTGGTGGAGGCCGGCTGCGGCGGCGGCACGGCGCTGGGGTTCGGGGAGCTGGCCTGGCGGCTGGCGGCGATCGTGGCCTGGGGGGGAGGGCGGAGGAGGGGGTGAGGGGCGGGCTGCCCACCCGCCCCCATCCACGCTGCGCGGCGGGGGTGAAGCGTGTCGCGTTATGGAGGCCGTGGTGCACTGTGCACAGGGATTCGCGCGGCTGGACGGGCCGCGGGACGGTCGCCTGGTGGTGGCGCCCTCCCTCCGCCCTCCCTCCGCCCCCCCCTCACCTGCTGGACGGCCGCCAGGCTGTGCAGCTGGGCGTTGCTCAGCTGCTGCTGGAGCATGAACTGGTGGAAGTACTGCGCGGCGTTGGGCTGCCGCTGCAGGGCCTGCAGGGCCTGGGGGGGAGCGGACAGCACGCGGGACTTAGGGCAGACTGCGGACGGACGGACGGACAGGACGCAGCCCTCCAGCTCCTGCATCCCCCCCCTCCCCGCCCCCCCCCCAGATCAAAGTCCCTTTCATCGCGCTTGCTGCGTGCCAGGCCCGGGGCTTGAACTCGGGGCCCGAGCGCTGCGCCTGGCCCTCTCTGCTCTCCACCCCGTGGACTCACCCCCCACCCCCACCTCACCCACCCCCCCGCACGCACCTGCACCGCCTGCCGCTCGTACAGGGACATCTGGGCGATCTGCGGCCGGGCGCTGCCCCCAGAGCCCGCGCCCGCCGAGTTGGGGTTCTGCTCGCTCTCAGTCTCCATGGCGCCCGTCCGCGGCCCCGCTCAGCTCCTGGAAGGGAGGCACCCGGTCGGCACCCAGGGGGTCCCGGGCCTCGAGCCACACACCCCCCCCCAACGCCCGGCTTTGGGCGGTTCGTTGGGAGACTGAGCGTCTCCTGGGCTTCGAACCAGGATCCTCAGATGGCGGCGATCTCAGAACTCCCAGGCCCGCCCCGCGATCGCACAACCACGTCCATCGCCCACCCGCCACCTTGGAAAACCAGTCAGCTCGCACACTATGATTCAGTAAACCCGGCCGTCATGAGGAATAATAATAATAATAATGTAGCCAGGTGCCTTGTACTCCTAGCTAGTCGGGAGGCTGAGATCTGAGGATCGCGGTTCAAAGCCAACCCGGGGCAGGAAAGGCCATGAGACTGAGCTCCAATGAACCAGCAAAAGGCCAGAAGGGAAGCTGTGGCTCAGGTGGTAGAGCGCCAGACTTGAGTGTAAGAGATCAAGGACAGGGCTGGGGATATAGCCTAGGGGTAGAGTGCTCGCCTCGTATCCATGAGGCCCTGGGTTCGATTCCCCAGCACCACATATACAGAAAATGGCCAGAGGTGGCACTGTGGCTCAAGTGCAGAGTGCTAGCCTTGAGCAAAAAAGAAGCCAGGGACAGTGCTCAGGCCCTGAGTTCAAGGCCCAGGACTGGCCAAAAAAAAACAAGGACAAATTACTTTCTCTTATTCTTTCCTATGTTGTAAGGACGCGGTCATCGTCAGCCGCCGCCAAGAAATCAGGGGCCAGCGGTGCACCCTTCGCTTCACCAATGCAAGCGTCCACCTGGACGGTCAGGGACACCGTTTCTACGGGGCGGGCGAGGGGATTCACCCGCCACCCCGAACCCCAGACCAACAGGCAGAGAGCGAGGGGCAAAGGAACACAAAGCAAACCGCAGCGAGCGGAGCGGTGGGCGCATCGCCCCAGCGGCTCGGGAGGCTGAGACCTGAGGATCGCGGTTCAAAGCCAGCCCCGGGGAAGGAAGGAGAGTCCGGGAGACCCTCATCTCCCACGAGCCAGCAGAAAACCCCAAGTGGGGCCGTGGCTCGAGGGGTCGAGCGCCAGCCTCGAGCGAAAGAAGCCCAGAGTCCAAGCCGCACAGTCCAACCCCCGGGCCGGGCAATAGAATCGAGATCTGCCTGTACTCCATTGCCAGTGTCACTCTCCTCTCCCCCCACCCCCCATACACACACACACCCCAAGAAATCCACCCCGTCCCCTCTGTGTCAACTTCAGGGACTTCAAACACCAAGGGGGGGGGGGCAGGAAGAATCCCACCCCGTCCACCTCCCTCCTCCAGAACGCGGACCCCCACACAGACCCAGACCCACCGACCTCCTCCAGCATGGGAAGGAGGAAAGCGGGGTGCCGGGTCTCTGCCCCTAGATGGAGCTGGGGGGGGGGGGGAAGGGGGGGTGTGGACAGGCGCCCTCCCTTCCTCCCGCGAGCGTGCGAGGTGGCCGGCCGCCTCTGCCACGCGTCCTCTTCCCCCAGATCCCATCCTTTAGTTTGGGGGTGCATGGGGGGTAGGGGTGGGGAGATTGGAACCCAGAGCTCGAGCTGGGTCATCCAGTCCCGCCATCGCCCCGGCCCACACTCTCTGGGCCCCCAGGCGGGAGCCCGTCCATCCCTTCACCTGTGGTCAACACGGGGCAACAAAGTGGGGGGGGTGTGGGAGGGGGGGTGGGAGGGGGTGTGAGAGCTCACGGGGGTGGGGGGATGGAGTGGAGAGGGCGGGGGGTAGGATGGAGTCCGTGCCACCCCAAAGGCGGCAGGGCAGAGGTGAAGGGGGGGATGGAGGGGTGGGGGGGCGACCTCCCCGGGAGGCTGCGATGTGAGGATAGACAGCGGGTTCGAAGCCAGCCCCCCCTCTCCCCCCCCTCCCCTCCCACCCCGCGCCCCGACAGTCCCCGCAACCGACGGCGGGACGGCGAGGGCCGCGAGTTCGAGTCCCGGGGCGGGCACGGGAGGAGGGGGAGGGGGAGGGGGACCCCGCGCCTCGCGGCAGCAGACAAGGGGCGTGCGGGGTGCGGGGCGTCGGCGGCCCGGGGAGGGGGGGAGGGGGCTCGGGCTCGGGGGTCCCCCCCACCCCACCCCTCCACCCCCGTTACCTCGGCTCCCGCGTCCTGGCGGGGCGCGTCCGCCCGCATGGAGGGGGGGGGGCGGCGGGACCCCCGGCGGCCGCGGGCGGGGTGGGGGGGGCTGGGCGGCGGCGGCGGCGTCGGGGGCACCGGGAGGGGGAGGGACCGGGAGGGGGGCCCGGCGGGGCCGCGGCTGCCCGCCCCGCCCCGCTCCGCTCGGCCCCGCTCGGCTCGGCCCCGCTCCGCTCCGCTCCGCTCGGGCTCGGGCTCGGCTCCGCGGCGGGCGTCCGGGCCGCGCTCCGGGGCCGCTCGCTCACTTCCGGCCCGGGCCCCGCGGCGGTGGGCGCGGGGGGGAGGGGGCGGGGCTGCGGGCCGGGGGCTGCGCGCGGGCGGGGGGCCGAGGGGCGGGGGGCGCTTCCGGGGCAGCGGGCCCCGCCCCCCCGCCCGCTTCCGGCCCGGCGCGCGTCGTCATGGCGACGCCGCTCCGGGCCCCGCGGCGCAGGCGCGCGCGCGCGCTCGCGCATGCGCGCTCCGCGCCGGGCTGGGGGCGGGGCGGGGTTTGTCCCCAGCAGTCTGGATCCTTTGTGAGTTGTTGCGGTTGTGGTTGTTGTTTACGGGGGGGTTGTGCGGATCCACTCTTTTTTTTTTTTTTCTGTAATTTCTCCAGGGTTTCTACAGCCCCGTTTAGAGGAGGAAACAATGCAGCCTCCGATGGGAAGGTTGACCCCTGCGGGAGCCGGGGTCAAAGGGTGAAGTGCAGGGTGCGGAGGGAGGGCCGGGAGTCAGGTATGGGTATAGATGAACACACACACATATATAACATAGACACATATACATACGTGTGTGTATACATATATGACACAAAACCATATAATATACATGTGATACATAATACAACATGACTACACACTTATGTAACTGTATGCACACATATAGCATATAATACTGTAGCTACGCATGTTATGATGTGTATATAATATAAATATATAACATGCAATCCTAATAGACGTATGTTATGTAAAATATAATGATATGTATAGTACGTACATAACCGTATATATACACATAACCTATAATACTATATAACTATATATACGTATTATGATATATTACGTTTAATATATATAGTTTCCAGGAACAGAGGATTCGGAAGGGGCTGGGAATGTGGCCTAATGGTAGAGCGCTCACCTCACATGCATGAAGCCCTGGGTTCGATTCCCCAGCACCACATATACAGAAAACGGCCAGAAGGGGCGCTGTGGCTCAAGTGGCAGAGTGCTAGCCTTGAGCGGGAAGAAGCCAGGGACAGTGCTCAGGCCCTGAGTTCAAACCCCAGGACTGGCAAAAAAATCAAAACAAACAACAGAGGATTCGGAAGCAAAGGGTCAGGGGGAGCCAGCGGAAGAAGCCGGCGGGGCGGAGGAAGGCTTCCGGTGGCACCGAGGTGGTCACCGTGTGTTTTAAATCGCAGCTCTGTCCCCCGCTACTCAGGCTTTGCTGCCGGGGCTGGCTGTGAGTCTTGGTCCGCAGATCTCAGCCTCCCAAGGAGCCGGGATTACGGGCGTGGAGCACGGGCCCCGGCTGGGGGGCGGGTGGGGGGGGGGGGATGCCGAGGCTGAGATCTGAGGATCCTGGTTCTAAGCCGGCCAAGCGTCTCAAGAGTCAGTGAGACTCTATACCTCCTGTAAGCACCGGACAGTCGCCAGTGGAACTGTGGCTCACGTACCAGACTTGAGTGGAAAAGCTAAGGGTCAGCAGCCAGACCTTGAATTCAAGCTCCAGAACACACACACACACACACACACACACACACACACACACACACACGTGAGATCTGCTGAAAGAAACACAGTTGAAATCAACCGGCAAGTGGAGTCGTGGCTCCCAAACCAAACAAAACAAAATAAATGCTGAGCTTAGAAAACAACCGATGGCTTCCACATGGGATCCGGCTACTCGGGAGGCCGAGATCTGAGGATCGTGGTTCAAAGCCAGCTTGGACAGGAAAGTCCAAGAAACTCTGATCACCGGAAACCAGAAGTGGAGCGGAGGCTCAAAGGGACAAAATTGCTCAGGGACAGCGCCCGGGTCCTGAGTTCAAAGCCCCACAACCCACAAAAGCAAACGCCTAGCAAAAAACAATCACGTCTCCTCACGTATACATTAGACCCGTCTGGACTTGCACGCACAGAGGAGTATTTCGCCTCTGTTTTCGATCTGTCCCGGCCAGGTTTGTGTCAGGTGACATCTCCGCCAGTTTCTAAGAACCCGTCCCACCCGGTGTTGGGAGAGGGGAAACTGAGGGCAGCCAAAGGGCGTCAGACGCCGGTGGAAAGATGACCCGCAAGGGCAGGGAGGAGCTGGCAAAATGCCGGCTGCAGAGCAGGTAAAGCAAAGCCAGGGCTTGGTGGCTCCCACCCAGCATCTCAGGAGGCTGAGCTCTGAGGACCACGGTTCAAAGCCACACCTGAGCAGGAAAGTGTGGGGGACTCTGATCTCCAAGGAACCGCTTTATAAAATAAAATAAAAAAGCCAGGACCCCCCCCCCCGCCTGGCCCTGAGTTCAAGCCCCAGGCTCCACAATCAGTAAATGCATGCATGAATGAATGAATGAATGAATGAATGAAATCCACAGCAAATTGGACTTACCAGAATGCCACCGTCCACAAGAAAATCGTGGTCTCCAACTAGGTCGGCCGGTCCGGTGCTCGGGTACAAAATAGGAAAGACAATTGGAACTCTCCAGAGAAACCCACCCCTCCCCACCCCTCCCCACCCTCCCCACCCTCCTTCCCCCAGGTGGGACCCGGCTGGGAGGAGGCTTTTCTCTTCCAAATCCCGCGGAGCCCGTGAATGGGGGGTGGGTGGTGCCTTCTCTGAATGACACTGGGGGCCATTTGCCTAAGTCGCTTAACTGGAATTGCTGGCCACCTGTTTGGGGGGGGGGGGGGCCGTGGCGCCTCGCTAGGAAACCGATCTCAATGAGGAAAGCTCAAGATTTGAAGGAAAGGCAAGGATTTGGCCCCCCACGAAAGCAAATGGGACACTGAATCGTGTGCGGTGTTCTGGGTTTTGGGGGGGGGGGGGGTATTATTGCAAGCTGGCGCTCTACCGCGTGAGCCACGGCTCCACTTCTGGCTTTTTGGTGGTTTCATGGGGGGGGGGTGAGAGTCTCATGGACTTTCCTGCCCGGGTTGGCTTCGAACCGTGAGCCTCAGCTCTCAGCTTCCTGAGTAGCTAGGATGATGGTCCCCGCACCCAGCCCAAGCGTATTTTAATAATTCAATTAATATTTAATAATTAAAATGAACCAATCCTGACTCGTGAAGATGCTGTTCTCATTGGTTGCCCAGCGAATCTTTTTCCTAAATATGGCTATTCAGGTCAACCCAACCGAAGCGAAAGAAAGCCTAACGTCCTCAAAATGCAATCAGGGGCTGGGAGTGTGGCTTGGTGGTCGAGGGCTGGCCTAGCACTCACGAAGCCCTGGGTTCGATTCCTAAGTATCACTGACACAGAGAAAAGCCAGAAATGGTGCTGTGGCTCAAGGGGTAGAGTGCTAGCCAGGAGAGAAAAAAAAAAAGAAAAGAAATTCAGGGACTGTGGGGGGGGGAGGCGGGAGGGGGAGGAAGTTGGATTGATGGACGGAGGGGTTGGTTGGATCGGCAGTTGTGGGGTGCGTTATTAAGCAAAGTAGAAGCCCTTTCCATGGCTGGGTGTCGCCGGAGTCGTTTAGCTCTAGCAAAGTTTTGTTCCTGGAAGAGAGTACTTGCCCGTGGTTGTCGATGGATCCTTCTAGATTGCTTGCTGCCGTCCAACACGTTTTGCCAGTCTCTATAAGGTGGGGCCCTCTGCCTCAACATACATGTGGGGTTTGGGGCTTTCTAATAAAGACTCGCCGTTCAGCCTCTCAAACGATGGCGTCTCTGGGGTCTCGCGGATCGAGGGCCCCTATAACCAGACCCCAGTGCCACCAAAAGAAAAGAGAGACAATATTGTTGTTGGTTTTCTGTTATTTAAGAAAGAACTCCATGAAAAAAACAAAAATATGAGTTCTGTGACTTAATCGCATAGGCCAAACAGAACCATTCGGGACTTGGAGGCTGGCGACCTGAAATGAGTCACCGATTGCAGACCTGAGACGAACAGAGGGTGGAAAAACCACTACTGGGTTCTTCAGCTTCTACTAGCGACGAGGACATTGCCAAACCTGCTCAGCAGTTCAGCGTCCTGTAGCATTTCCAAATTGACATTGATCTCCTGTAGGAAATCACTGAAAAAATAATACCCTGGCATGAAAGGATTTTATGTGTCTGTCCCAGGACTTGAACTCAGGGCCTGGGCGCTGTCCCTGAGCTTTCGTGGCGTTCGACCACTTTGAGCCACAGCTCCGCTTCCAGTTTTCCGCTTGGTGGTTCACTGGCAGTAAGAGTCTCACAGACTTTCCTGCCCGGGCTGGCTTTGAACCTCAATCCTCAGATCTCAGCCTCCTCTGGGATTATACGCGGGAGCCACCAAGCCCAGAGCTGTGTGAATGCATCCTGAACTTGTTTCTTCTCTACTGAGAAGACTAAACTTTGGGAAATGTCTTGCTGTTTCTGCTCCCTGGCTTTGCTAAGATATGGAAAGAGTTGGTGGAAATAAAGTATCAACTGGACACTGGTGGCTCACACCTGTCATCCTGGCTACTCAGGAGGCTGAGCCCTGAGGATGGCGGTTCAAAACCAGCCTGGGCGAGAATGTCCCAGAAAACTCTTTTATCTCCCAAGAACCACTAAAAAAGCCAGATGGTGGAGGCTCTGGCTCGAACCTTGAGTGAGAAAGTTCGGGGACAGCACCTAGGCGCACGCACACGCACAGACACGCACACACACACACACACACACACACACACACACACACATCAGATGTCCCCGCTGGCATTTCCCACGTTGCCCGGCAGGTGGAGACAGAGGAAAGGAGAAGAAAGGCTTGGGCGGGACTCTATATATAACAAGCGGCTAAGTCCCCTGGCCACAGACACCGTTAGGAAGTCTCCCAGGAAGCGATCGTGGGCCCGGGATAGCAGGGAAAGGGGGGAACGGAACCTTGGTGAAACCCACCTTTTGGTTTTGTCTTTCTTTTAGGGCTTTCTTTTTCGTGGCACTCCGGGCATTTCTCCCCGAGTTTTTGTGCTCCAGGCTGGTGCTTTACCATTGGAGCAAAGAGCTCCACTTGCGGCTTTTTTGGCGATTCACTGGAGTTCAGGGTCTCGTGGACTGTCCTGCCCCCCACTGGCTTCGAACTGCGATCCTCAGATCTCGGCCTCCTGAGTCTCTGGGGTGACAGGCGGGAGCCACCAGCACCCCACTTCAGATTTTTAGGTATCATATCTTAGGTATCATACCATACCTTTCTGGGCTACAACAGTACTTTCCAATGTCGCCACTCTTCTGAAAAAGGGATGACAGTGTAGACGTGTTTGGGGAAGGGGGGGGGACAATTTCCTATATATCCTTGCTGTTCTTGAACTCATGATCTCTTCTTTCTTCTTCTGACGCATGGGATTCTAGCTGAGGTTTGTCAGCAACCCGTGGCGGCTAGGAGGGGAGGAGGAGACATGCTACCAGCCAGCCAATGAGAACCGAGATGTGCTCAAGGCCAGCACGGGGTCCTGCGAGCCACAGCTTCGCTTCTTGCTTCTTGGGGGGGGGGGGGGGAGGGTGGTAGTTTATTAGCTGTAAGAGTCTCATGGGCTTTCTGCCCAAGGCTGGGGCGACAGCCTAGCGATTTAATTTTTCTGCTTCAGTCGAAACTGGAACCGTAGCTCGTTGCGTGTGCCGTGACTTCAGTATATACACGTTGGCGTGTTTATACTCGAATGCATTTTGCTATTGAGGGATGGAGCGGGGAATGTACTGAAAACTGAAGACTGTAAAGTGGTGTGGGAAATACTGAGTTGTTGGCACATTTCCTTCCCTTCAGCTTTTATCCTCATGTCCTATCCTACGAGCACTGGATCTGGATTTTTATTACAGTCCTCAAGTGTGTGTCCAAATAGTCAGCTGATTTTATTATGTGAGCGCTAAGGACTGGTTTTCTTTGGTCGTTCTTTTTGTAAGCGTAATGGGCCTGGGCACTGTCCCCTGGCTCTGTCACTCAAGGCCGGTGTTCCCTACCGAGCCGCACCTCCATTTCTGGCATTTTGCTGGTGAATGAGTTTCCTACCTAGTGGGGCTTTGAACCTTGATCCTCGGGTCCCGGCCTCCTGAGCAGCTAGGGTGACAGGCGTACGCCGCCATGCGTGGCCCGCTGCACGCCATTTCAATATATGCATTTCCTGATCTCAGCAAGAACCTCAAATAACCCTCAATGGAGGGGAGCACGGCTGCTCTGTAGGTGATCGCATAGGGCACGTGCCACCCACCTGTTTTCCTAGAGCAAGAGTCAATTCTCTTTCCTACAATCCAAGCTGACACGTGCTCGCTGTGGCTATCTTTGTGTTGGTCCTGGGACCTGAACTCAGGACCTGGGGGGGGCTTCTGTCTCCCCTCAAGGCAGGCGCGCTACCACTTGGGCCAAAGAAGCCTTAACACAAAGCATCGAGAGCCACAGTGTACAGAACGGACAGTATTTATTAGACATTCTCCTCTGCGATCAGCACGGTACGCGTGTTACACGCGGCGTCTTTGTACGCCTCGCAGAGGCCCGATGTACCCAAAAGGCCAGGTCCCCCCGCAAGGGGATGGGACGGGGGGATCTCACCCAGGATCTGCCCACCAAGCTGGGGGGCAGGAGGAAACAGACAGCCACGTCGCCTTAGAGCAAGTACCGGAGGGCCCGCGTGGCGAGGGAGAGACTACAGGGGGACCGCACGCGGGCAGAACCACCGAGAACGCCGGCTCTCCTCCCACGATGGTCGCAGGCCAGCTGAGCCCCGGAGGAAAGGAAAGAAAAGCCAGCGGAACTGAAGCCACCACCTACCGGGACTAACTCCGATCCCCCCGGGACCGGGCGGGAGGGCGCACGGCCCCCCACGCGTGTCCACGGGGTGCTGTTTTTCTTGTAGCAAGCACGCTGGACCAGGGACGCTAGGGGCCTTCTTGTTCTCTGCTTGGAAGAAAAAGAAACGGACTCGAGTCCGTCTTCGCCCGTCCCGTCGGTGAGGTGAGCCCACGTGACTTCCGGACCCTGCGGGAGAGAACGCAGCTCACTTGAACCCAGGTCCAACTGTCGCTCCATGCGGGAAAACCACCATCTCCGTCATCCCGGCTGCTCAGGAGGCTGAGATCTGACCATCGGGGTTCAAAGCCAGCCCGGGCAGGAAATCCATGAGACTCTGGGCTCCAGTGAACCCACAAAAAGCTGGAAGTGGGGGGGGTGTGGCTCAGGTGGTAGAGCGCCAGTCTCCAGTGAGAAAGCTAAGGGCTAGCGCCAGGTCCTGAGTTCAAGCCCCAGCTTCCCCAGTGGGGAAGCTGAGATCTGAGGTTCAAAGCCAGGCTGGGCAGGAAAGTCTAGACTCTGATCTCCCATGAACTACCCAAAACAGCCACAAGTAGAGCTGTGGCTCAAGTGTTGGAGTGCTATATAGCCTTGAGCAATGAAGTTCAGGGACAGCGCCCAGGCCCTGAGTTCCAGCCAGGACACACACACACACACACACACACACACACACACACACACGCACGCGCACACACACACGGCTATAGATGGGCTTCTTACACTCTGTTATTACCATGCTTTGTCTTAGTGATTTCAACTACGGAAGGAAATACTAATGTTCCTACCATTAACAATTCATCACTGGCCCCATTTCTGCCCAGAAGCCACAGGTTGATTGAAGCCGGTACAGCCCTGCTACCCAATAGCCTACACCTGTAGGCTCTTACCCCCCACCCCACCCCACCCCACCCCCGCCCCTTCCAGATGCCACTGACAGGCATGTGGTTGACTGTAGTTACGTGTCTGTTCTTTTCTGGCAGTGCTGCGGGTGGAAGGCAGCACACCGTTGGTTCTTTCCAGGATTCAATCAACCCATACAAAAAAAAAGAAAATGTTTTTTTTTTTTTTGGAAGAACACCTGTCATGCTAAGCTACTCAGGAGGCCGGGATCTGAGAATCGCGGTTCGAAGCCAGCGAAGGCAGGCAAGTCTGTGACTCTGATCTCTCATAAACGACTCTGAAAAGGCCGGAAGTGGCGCTGTGGCCCAAGTGGTAGAGCGCTAGCCTTGAGCACAAAGAGGCTCAGGGACAGTGCTCAGGCCCAGAGTTCAAGCCCCACGACTGACAAAAACAAAACAAAACTATAAATAATCTGGAAAAAAAATTGATTTCCTCCCAGCCTGATTTCTGCCGTCTTGAAGCGTCCCAACATGCGCTGAACCAACCAAACAAACATGGCCTCCAACTTTACCCCAGCTAGCTACTATCCCAGGAACGAGCTTCAAGTGACACTCAACCCCAGGGTTTGAGACCACGCAGGATCTCTAACATGAAATCGGGGTGCAAGGCTGTGGCGTGACTTACCGAGCGGGCGGGCCTCGCTCCCGTGTCCGCCCCCTGCCTCGTGGATTTGTTCTGGGCCTTTCCCTCGGCGGCGAGGCCATGGCGGGAGCCGTCGGCTGCGGGATTTCTCTGCTGCCCCCTATCGGTTTATTTCTCTGCTGCAGCAGAAGGGCGTGTAGAGAAAGTTCTGGCTTACTATCTGCATTACAAGGACTCGCTGGTAGACAGCTCATATTTGCACATGTGCAACCGCTTTTCCATCTTTGCCCGAGATTTCCCCCACCCACCCCCTAGATCCAAAATCGGGGGGCAGGGGGAAATCAGCCCAGTCAGAGAAAAACCAAACAATGTATGGTCAATGCTCATGGGGAGGTAGGAAAAATTAAAACAGAGAGGGGGAGAGAGAGAGAGAGAGAGAGAGAGGCACACAAGGGTTGCCATCTCCAAAAACCAAAACCACACACACACACACACACACACACCAGTTTTCTGTTTTGCTCTACGTGCCATCTTTACCTAACCCTCCAATCAACAATACCTCATCTAGGCAGTCTATAATTCCTCTAAATGTGAAGACCAAGGCCACCAGAGGAGCGGGGGAAATGATCCGTCAATAAGGAGGGTGGAAAGGAATTCTGGGAACCCAGGGTGTCGTGGGGTTGTTTACCCGGCTTGGGTTTTCAATGGTCTGGACTTGCTTACTGCCCAATGGCTCTGAGTACATTAAACCACCAACGCCTGCGTCACCTACGTTTAACAGAGGGGAGCGTCTGCATGCCCAGAAAAGCAATGGGGATTTTATTTATTTTTTTCTTTCTTTTTGGCAAAAGATGATTCACAAGTTCACTAAGTCCTTTAAAAACAAAACACAACAAAAAGGACTGACCACGAATACACACTTTCTAGAACTATACATACACAGACACTCGGGGGCGGGGGAGAGAATGACAAATGGGCAGCAGGTGTGGGGGGGGGGTTCACACGGCCTAAGTAGTTCCCACTCGGTAGGACACGAGTTCCGACTCCGATCCTCACTGGGGCTCTGTGTGGTCCTATGAGTTCCAACTTGACGTGGAGCCCTTCTCCCCCAAATAAACAGGTACTGTGTACCAACTTTAAAAAAAGAAAAGGAAGCCCACGACCTCAGGAAATAATTAAGGGACCTTCCACTTACTGCAAAGTGGGGGGGGGAGGGGGAGGGACAAGGAGGCCCCGTGGGGTAGGAAAGGGGAGGACCGCTTTCTAACAGGAATTCCGAATTCCGGTCCTGCCATTTTGTTGGCCAACCCTGTGCTTGGGTTCATCAGCTTAACCAGGTTGGATTTGGAAATGTCTCCTGGTCCGAGCCGAAGCACCGTGATCGTACGATCGCCTCAAACGGCTCCATTTCGTTCTCTCTTTATTACAAGGGGGACCCCAGCCACGCTCGCCTATCTGTGGGTCACCAGTAGTAACGGTCACTAAGGTGGGCGGATCCTACGTGGATGCACGTGGAGGGACAGCGAGAGGAGGAGGAACCGAGAGCCTCAAGCCTGGGTTCCCTTGGCACCATCCAGTTCTCCATACCTGTCCATTCCTAATTGATGTCTTTATACTGTGAGCTCACTGAGTATTCCGAACACCAAGCCCTGGAAAAAGCTTAAGCCAGAGTAGCACAATAGAAGAAACAAACACACCCAAAACAAAAAGAAAGCCAAAAGTAAAAAATAAAATAAAAAAGGCACACTCAGTAAATATTCCAGTATACACACACATAGGCAAAGAAACGGGAGCCATCCACCAGGTTAAAAAATAACAAAAAATCCCACCCCCCAATTCTGATTTCAATCCCACCCCATTCCTATTTTACCCCCCACTCCCACCCCCAAAGCTCTCTGAAGCAGATCATTTATATACTTAACCGTCTTTTGGGGTGGTTTTTTTTTTCCCCTTTTCCCCAAGTGAGAATTAGGACAAACCATGGCTGATGTAAAAGCGCGCGGACAAGGAGACTTGAGAGAAATCAAGAACAAAGTTAGGCAGGGATGGAAGAGCAAGGGGGGGGGGGGGGGCTGGAATTACCTGGCGGCAGGGTGCGCGGGTCCGAGCCGTCGTAGCACTGATCTCTCGTTAGGCAGCAGCTGCCTTACTGGGGGGAGAGGAGTTTAAGAGGGCACTGACCCCCGAAAGCTGCCATTCCTTCGTTCTCATTCCAGCAGGAAGAGGAAGAAGAAGGGAAGTTTTTGTCTCTGGGTAAGTTTTTGGTTTGTTTGTTTTTGATTTTTTTTTTTTGGTTTGTTTTTTTTGTTTTTTTGGCTCCTGAAAAGGCTGGTAAAGAACAGTAACAGTACACATAGTTAGAAGAATGTTCTTTTAGAAAATAGGTCTAAAACAATTGCAGAACATTTAAGCAATGTTTAAAGTCAAACTTTCATTAAGATAAGAAAAAAAAAATGTCACTAGGGTTAAGACGGCCAACCCCAAACGGCATGGTTCAAAACAAAATGAAATAAAATACGGCACTGGGGAAGAAAGCAAACAACATAGCACACACGCACCAAAATAATAAATACATAAATAAATCCAAATCAAAGGAAGCCATTTCCAATGAAACCCGGAAGGCTAGGAGATCCCCACAGCAGATTTCTGTCCACTACTGAAACATTCTACACGCCAAAGTCCCAACGCGCCTAGACTGCATTTGAACCAAACATTTGTGGGTGGTTGTTTTTTTAACAGGGGGGGAAAAAAGAAAGAAAGAAAGAAAGAAGAAAGCAGTGGACCTGGTTATAAATCCTGCAATATATTACATTAAAAACAAATCCTAGTACAACCGAAACACATGTGAAATCAAATCAAACAAATGAAAACGGTAGCAGCAGTTGTTGCCCGTCGGTGCACCTACATTTTCTTAGGAGGAGACCGTGTCTCGCTGGCCAAATGGCCCATAAACCTCCTTAAAACAAAACAACGCGAGCCAGGAGAGAAACACAAGGGTCGATGGCACAATGTCTCTAAGCCCCACCCCGCCGGCCCCAAATCAGGGGTTCAAACCCAGGAGATTTGGTTTTTCCATCGCTCTGATCTTGAGGGGAAAAGGCGTGCTGGCGGACGCTCAGGGTCACTGGCTTTGGTCAATGTCGTCGCTCGGCGTCTTTCAGAGTCTGATAAAGTGCAGGGTGAGAGCCAGGAGTCAAATATCCCGGGGGTAGTTTTCTTAGGATAGCGCACACACACACACACACACAAAGAGCTCAGAGTTCATTGGAGGAAAACCCAGCAGGAGTGGCTAATCAATGAGTGGACGGCCAAAAAAAAAAAGAAGAAGAAAAAGACTATTAAAAATGGTGAGTTCAAATGGGTAGGTAGAGTCAAAGTCCAGTTTGCACCATGGGGAACATAAAAACAGTATCAGAAAAACTGTAAAAAAGAAAATGCAATTTATCCATACAATCTTAACACATACAAAAACGTTTACAGTTCATTCGGCTTTTGGCATCATTATTACACAGATTTGATTGAAAGGAAAAAAAAACATTGTATCTCGTCATTGTTAACAAAGATTATACAAGTGATTTAAACAATTAGGAAAACAAATTCACACCCCTCCCCCCAAAAAACCACTGAAGTATCTAATGTGTTTCTTTGAGGGTTCTTACTTTAATATTGATCTGTTCTTACTTTAATATGGAGAGAATTCAAAAAGCTCGCCCTGTGTGTGTCTTGCTATGCATGCCCTTTGCAAACCTCACAAGTAGGCTGCCAGCTATGTCTTCCTAGGGTGGAATTGTACAGAAAAAGAGCAGTGAGAGAAACTGCAGGTGCAGCAATCTCAAGGGCTGCTGGTGCCTGCTTAACTGGGTAGAAGTGCAAATAGGGCCAGAGCTACCTTTTGCCTGGACCCTTCTCCCACCGACACAAAATGAAGTTTCCAGCAAAGAGAGAGGGTATTCTGGCTGTTGGTGTTTGAAGGCGTGAATCTGGAGGGACAGACCTGTGCTGTGTATAATGGGCTCAAGAGAATGGGTAGATCGGAGGAGGTAGCCACCGTGAGGATTAACCAGGTCTTCGTTGATACCAAAATGGTAGGTACCCAACAATAGGCGGTCATCCGGGGACCATGCCCACGTGTTTCTTTCTGTTCACGGTCAGGGGGTGCAAGAGGCCATTTCTTTTAGGTGTGATCACTCTCCTCTAACGGTGTGCCTTCCTCCTGAGGTGAAATGAGAGCAGCTCACAAATTACTATGCTGTTTGTCAACCAGCAACCTTTCACTTGAGTTTAATAGGATTTCATTCTATGGGGGAAGGGAGGAGGGGGGAGGAAACAACGTTTTCATTACATTCTTTCGTAAAGTGGGGGCAAAAAAAAAAAACAACCAACTGTACAATGAAGCATGATCAAACCTCTGTGAGAGCTGGTTAATACTGATCTTTTATTATTGCCTCCAAGTCTCTCTCTAGCAGTGTCCGGAATTACGTGTGCGGTCCATCTGAAGGAGAAAGGAGCAGGCGCAGCTCGCTGTCATGTTAAAAACTGAGTGGCGTTCATCTCGCGACCCACCTCGGGGAACTCGTGCTGGGAGGGGGTGGGAGGGTGGGGTGGGGGGGTTTAAAGGTTCGTATCGTATGCAGGTGCAGGGGGGGCTTTTCGAAATTGAGAAAGTAGAGGAGTATCAAGAAGGGTCAATATCAAAGGCTGAAGGAAGAGGGCTGAGAGACTCGATATGTCCAAAGAAATCCCCAGAGACCACCACGCCCACCCGACCCCCAACATCTATGTGTAAAAAGAGAAAATGCATAGACACAGCACTGAACCAAAGCAGATACCCAACAGTCGAGAGGCAAAGAAAAAACAAACGACAGAGAGACACTCGCGCGCACACACACGCACACGCACACACACACACACACCAGCCTACGTCTTTAGGTAAGTAGCTCTACCCCCACTGAAGAGTCTAAGTCACTAAAACAATCCATTCTTCAAAATTAAAAAAGAAAAATGTGTTTCCCACCCTGCCCCCTTGTCTAGAATCTAGCCTTCCGGTTGGGCTGGTGTAAAAGCAAAACGCAAAGCACAGACACATGCAGGCTTGCACACTCCGCCACGGGAACCTGGCAGCTGTGTGTGTAACGCCTCGTGGTAAAGCCACTTTTCCTCCTTGTCGGCCTTGCGATGCCCAGCCCACCGGGAGGAGAGGAGCGGGAGCGGGAACGGGAGCGGGGAAGGCTGCACAGGTTTCAAGTGTCAAGTGAACAAAACCGGAAGAGCACGCTCGCTTCGCTTTGGCCGTTGTTGCAGATGCAGGGCATGGACCAGGGAAAGGTTAAGACTAGCATGTATTAAAAAATACAAAATAAAAAAGCAACAGTAACAGAGCATCTTAGCTTGCAAAAAGAGACGAAAACCACTAACAAATACAAGTCAATGCACATCCTTTCAACTAGTGGAACTTCCATAGCTACGGGTCATGTTCTAGAGCAGACACTGCAATGCTGTTCACTCCCGGGTGCGGGGACGGACGTGATGGGGGAGAATCACGCACCCCCTCCCACCCGGATTAAGGGGCGGGGGGGGGCGGGGAACCGAAGACTAAAACCAAAAAACAAGTGAGAAAGGCCCACGAGCGGCCCTGGGGATGGAGCCACCGATGGGCGCGGAGAAGGCCGCTGGCCCGTCCCGGGGGGGGACGGCGGAACAGTCGCGTGGCCTACGGGAAAGGGGGGGGTCATTAAGGCGCTATCCCCTCCTGCCGCCCGCCCAGGCCCAGGCAAGCCTCAAGTTGTGGCTGGCGGGTATTGTGGCTCAAAACCAACATGGGGGGGGGGGGCGGTTTGCTGTGGCTGGATAAAAACAGGAGCCAGGAGTCCTTGTGGGCCGGGGTGGGGCTCCCCAGAGTGGCCCCCAAGGGCCCCGTGCCCCCCTCCGACCAGGCGCTGCTTTCTGCCCTGGGCTAGGAGCCGCCGCTCGGCCCTCTGGTCCCGGGCATCCTCGGTGAACAGCACTGCAAGTCGGTGTTGAGAAACCAAGAAAAAAGAAAGAAAAAGAGAAAAGAAAGACAGGGGCGGGCGGAGGGCGGGCGGAGGGCGGGCCGAGGGCGGGCCACGAAGGCGAGTGGGGGGTCACTCGACCAGGAGCTTGATCTCATTGGCTAGCAGCTGGTTCATGTTGAAGAGCGCGGCGGGCAGCTGGCCCAGGGGCTCGGCGCCGCTCTCGGGGTCGCTGTCGACGGAGCTGGAGCTGGCGCTGGCCGCGGGCCCCAGCTCGGGCTCGCTGGTCTCGCTGGCGGTGGACACCACCGACAGGAGGGACATGCGCCGCGTGAGGCGGCCGGGGGGCAGCAGCGAGGCGGCGTAGTCCGCGATCGTCCCGGCCACGTCCAGGTCGCAGGCCTTGTCGAAGGCCATGAACCCCACGTTGGCGTTGGCCTCGCACACGCAGAAGGAGCCGTCGTCCTTCATCAGCAGGTCGATCCCGCACACATCCATGCCCAGGATGTTGGACACCTGCACGGCCAGCTGCTGGCCCTGCTCGCTCAGGGTGCACATCATGCCCACGCCACCTGCGCGGGACACAGGACGGGGGGAGGGGGGTCAGGGGCCCCCCCTCCCCCAGGCGGACGCGGTAGAGCCATCGCGAGGCCCTGAGTGCAAGAAGCTCAGTGGTTATACACCTGGGGGGGGGGGCGGGGGAAAGTTCTAGAAGGCGCCGGCGCGGCTTTACCTAGGGAGCAGTTGCTCTGCATCCGCCCGTCGGTGGAGCAGCGGAGCATGGTGCCCACCACGCGGCCGCCGACCACGATGACCCGCACGTCCCGGCCGTGGGACTCCTGCACGTATTTCTGGAACAGGTAGGGCGCCTCGTGGCGGATGAGGTGGCTCAGGTCAGCCAGGTGGTGCTTGTCACGCGCCAGGAACACAGCTTTGCCTGGGGGTGAGAAGCAAAACCGACAGCTGCCTACGCCGCGTCTGTGCAGGGTAATACACAGCCTCCACGCGGCATGGAGGTACAGACGCAGATGTGCAGGGTAATACACAGTCTCCACACGGCATGGAGGTACAGACGCAGACGTGCAGGGTAATACACAGCCTCCACGCGGCATGGAGGTACAGACGCAGATGTGCAGGGTAATACACAGCCTCCACGCGGTATGGAGGTACAGACGCAGATGTGCAGGGTAATACACAGTCTCCACACGGTATGGAGGCACAGACGCAGACGTGCAGGGTAATACACAGCCTCCACGCGGTATGGAGGCACAGACGCAGACGTGCATTTACACAACGTATACACATATAGAATAGGTTGCAATGTAGACACATGACAGATGTAAATCATCAAACCATGGACAGCTGAATATGTCTGTGTGTCCACGTGCGTATACATATATGTAAGTGTGGATGTGTACGTGTGCATGTGCATATATGTAAGTGTGGATGTGTACGTGTGCATGTGCATATATGTAAGTGTGGATGTGTACGTGTGCATGTGCATATATGTAAGTGTGGATGTGTACGTGTGCATGTGCATATATGTTAACTGTGGATGTGTACGTGTGCATGTGCATGTATATGTAAACGTATATGTCTATATATGTACATGAGGTGAGGTTCTGGGTTGTTTTTTCTCTTTTGGCCAGTCCTGGGGCTTGAACTCAGGGCCTGGGGCGCTGTCCCTGAGCTTCTTGTGCTCAAGGCTAGCACTCTGCCACTGGAGCCATAGCACCATTTCTGCCTTTTTCTGTGTATGTGGCACTGAGGAATCGAACCCAGGGCTTCATGCATGCGAGGCAAGCGCTCTACCGCTAGGCCACCTTCCCAGCCCCTGTAAGTGTCCATATGAGTGTAAATGTATGTTTCCTCCATCTTCGTGTATCTCAATCAGCTTTGAGAATCAATGACACCTCGTTCTTTTTACACTGTTCAAAATCATTGAGTTACAATTAAACGAAACAATGCCAGACTCCTGCATAAACCGTGCGTGAAGACCAAGTTAAGAATCCTCTCCCGTGCCGCCTAATTCTCAAGCTCCTGGGGTGGAGCAGGATTCACTTTGATCTCCGTGGTAAGGTGGGGGGTTGGGGGGGGATCTGGGCCAGCTGGGGTGGCCTGGCTCTCGGTATGGCTGCTGGCCTCTCTGGGATCATCCGCTGGGTGCAATGGCTCACGGCCATGCCGCTACGCACCTCTGTGGCCCCGAGTGTTCTTCACCACCATCGGGAACTCCAGCACCTCCGCCTCGTCGATCATTTTGGCGAAGTTTTCGTGGCCACCTGGAGCGGGCAGAGAGTCAACCTGAGAATAGCAGCAGCAGTGGGGGGGGCGCGGCGAGCAGCGTGATCTGCCCCAAGGGCGGCAGGGCGAGGGAGGCGGGAGCCAAGCGTCTCAGGCCAGGTTGTATTTTTTCTCGGAGAAAACAAACACAGATGAAACTGTAAACATCAACGGCAAATGGAAATCGAACGCCCACCTGTTTAAAACACCACATTTCCCCCCGGGCCTGGGGCTTGAACCTCAAGGGCTGTCCCTGGGCTGTTTGTGCTGCTCGAGGCTAGGCGCTTTACCATGTTGAGCCACAGCGCCAATCCAGGTCTTCTGGTGGCTAAATTGGGCATAACGAGCCTCACGGACATCCTTGCCGGGACTGGCTTTGAACCCTAACCCTAAGATCTCAGCCGCCTGAAGTGGCTAGGACGCCAGGCGTGAGCCACCGTGCCTGGTGCCTGGCTTGCCTTCCGTACCCAGGAGCAAATGATAAACAAGCGGTGTCAGGCCAAGTGGAGTCTAATTGCAAAATAATAATAATAATAATAAAGTTAAAAAGCAGCATGATGATAGAGGAGCAACTAAGCCAGGCAAGGGCTCATGAAGTCACTGTAAATGTTGAGAAATCAAGATGACCGACGCCCCAAACTACCATCCAGCAACGCGGGAGAGAGAAGGATTCTCTGTGTGCTAATCTGACTCATCTTTTTCTCCTTTCCATTCTCTTGCAGGCTGATACCAAAGTCGGATTTCAAGTGATGCAAATGACTTCAAGGGACCTTTTTGGGACAGCAGCTAAAATCAACAGCTGTATTTTTTTTGGGGGGGGGAAGGGGGAGTATTGGGGTTTGAACTCAGCATTTCACACGTGTGGGCTACCATGAACCCAAACGGGGTGTGGGGGGGGTCTTTTTAAATGTACTAACAAGAAGGGCACAGAGACTTCTTTTTAAAGCCTCATTAAACTTCCATTCATTTTACTGCACATTTATTCCAAGAAATACCTTAGATAAGACTCTAGAATTTGGTAGAGATCTTCGTCTACCTAGAAGAACTGGAAAGGCAGGAAGTGGATTAGCATAACCCGGCAAAGCACTGGCCGTGACCGGTGCCGGGCTATCATGGGGGAGCAGTGACCTGGGCACTGGAGGCCTTCAGCGCAATTTGGTACTGAAGAGATGTACGGATCGGCTGAGTGTGAATCCACACGAGACTGACCTTTTCCGGGGGGCGGGGGGGGGGGCGGGCGGAAAGGATCTTTTATCTTTTTAAAAGCTTACCTGGTCGTTTTCTTAAACGGAAACAAAACCTCGAAATAATTATGGAATATATCAAACAGAAATACCAAATTCTGTCATCTTGAACCTCACACCACAAGGTCTGTGGGCAAGGGCCGGGATTACAGGTGTGTGCCGCCCGACCCGGCTCAGACTGACTGCTAGGGAACTGCCACCGGTCCGGCCCTGTCGCGACCTCACCGTAGGAGAAGGTGTCTGGCAAGGGGACGCCATGGCCGGCCAACTCTTGAAACGTCCAGAATTTGTTGACACAGTTCAGGATGGCCTGGGGTCGGTTCATCAGGCGGCAGCCCATTTTCTCTAGGTGGCGCAGGACGGTGATGTCGCTGTCGCTCTGCACCCAGGGGGTGGGGACCCTCACGACCACCACCTGAGGGTAGGCAGAGATGAGCTCTCCGTTGATCCGCACACCTGAAACACACCGGCAAGCCAAAGCCATGACGGGGGAGCCTGCCACAAAAGCCACGCCGCTGGGCGCCGTGGCTCACGCCTGTCATCCCGGCTACTCGGGGGGGACTGAGATCTGAGGATCGGGGTTCAAAGCCAATAAACTTAATTTCCAATCAACTACGTCCGCAGTGAACTACCACAAGAAGGAAAAAAGAAGCCAGAAGTGGCGCTGTGGCTCAAGTGGTCGAGCGCTGGCCTTGAGCACAGACACTCGGGAACAGCGCCCGGGGCTCTGAGTTCAAGACTCGGGCTCTACGCAATCGTAGTACATGCTAACATGATGGCCGTCACGTAGCCACGTGTTCCGTTATTCAGAGCAAATGTGAGAGCTGAGAATCGCGGTGCAGAGCCAGCCTGGGCAGAACAGCGCATGAGACTCTCCAAGGAACCACCAGAAAACCAGACATGGCGCTGTGGCTCACGGGGTCGAGCGCCAGCCTTGAGCGGGAGAGGCTCAGGGACGGCGCCCGGGCCCCGAGTTCGAGCCCCACGACCGACAGCAAGAAGGAAAAACACCCCGGGCCCGCCCCGCGCGGTACCAACCAGCGGCTCGGGGAGGCGGGACGTACCCAGGTTCCCCTGCTCCACGGTCAGGACCACCTCGTCCATCAGCACCGCCCGGAAGTCCAGCTCCTCCTCGCAGCACTTGGCCTTGAGGGCACGGAGGATCTCTCTCTGCGGGTAGTCCTCGCGGATGCGCCGGTCGGTCAGGAACCACAGCTTGGCCGCCATGGCGCTGCACATGGTGATCCCGCTTCGTGGGCGAGCGGCCCTTTATCTGCGGCGAGAGGAGACGCGTGCAGCGCGGGGCGGGGCCGGGATCGGAGGATCGCGGTTCAAAGCCAGCTCGGGCAGGAACGTGTCTGTGAGACTCTGAACGCCGGTGAACCCACCCCAAAACTGGAAGTGGCGCTGTGGCTCAAGGAGGCAGAGCGCCAGCCTCGAGCAGAAGAGCCGGGGACAGCGCCCAGGCCCCGAGTTCAAGCCCCACCACCAACAGCAAAATACTCTCTAGGAATTAGCTCTGGGCTGATCATCTACCTCTCCAGTTTATCTCCTTCTTTATAGCAGATATCAAACACTAACTTAGACACCCCAAGTCTCTAGCACTACAGGCCCCAATCAAGTTTATTCTGTCACCTGTGTTATTAGGGTATGTGTGTGTCCTAGTGTTTGAACTCAGGGCCTGAGTGTTGTTCCTCAAAGCTGGCTGGCGCTCTACCACTTGAACCACAGCTCCACTTGTGGCTAATTTTGGTGGCTCGTCGGAAGTAAGCATCTCACGGGCTTTCCTGCCCAGGCTGGCTTGGAACCGGGATCCTCAGATCTCAGCCTCCACGGGAGCTGGGATGCCAGGCGGCGACCGCTGCAACCACCCAAATGCTGCCACGAGGTACGTAGGAATTGTAACCAAAAGAAAGCGCCGGAGAATGAGCCCGGAAGACCTGCGGTGATGCGAGTAGACGCTGCGTCCCATTCAGAGACGAGCCCACCACCACTGCCGGCCGCCGAGGGCGGGCGCCTACGCCGTGTTTGCGCTCCTCTAAATAGACGGTTTAAGCCGTCTGCTAGACCGTGGGGAAGCCACAGTGCCGCTCTGGGGTGTGAATCAGGACTGAAGCAGTCGTTGAGACTCGTTTCCCTGAGGCGAGAACGGGTTTTCAAATCAAACTCCACCAACTACCAAGGGCAGCCAGCCTCCCAGGAGGCGGAGACCTGAGGATCGCGGTTCTAAGCCAGCCCCGGCAGGACAGCCTGTGAGACTCTTATCTCCAATGAGTGACTATACAGCCGGAGGGAGAGCTGTGATTCAAGTGGCAGAGCGCCAGCCTTGAGCAAACAGAAAGCTCAGGGACAGCGCCCAGGTTGTGAGTTCGAGTTCCACAGTAATTTCTCTCAAGGATAGTTAGTTGCCTCTTGTCCTGAGCATCCAAAGGGTCGGGGGAGGGGGCGCCCGGGGACTAAGGGGTGCATACCCGCTGCGTGCACACTTCGCACCACCCAGATGGCTCGCGTGGACTACACATGACATATTGTGCAAGGCACTCGGCGCCTTGCATGGTTTACGAGGAAGGACGGGTGCTCGAATCTTCGGAGATGGGACACACGGTGCAGCCCGGGCTGGCCTCCCCCATTACTGCCCCCGCCAGCGCCCCCCGAGCCAACTCGAGTCAATGTCGGGAAGCGACGGGGCTGACGACACAACAGCATGGTGATTGTGTCGCCTGGATCGTTCTTTAGAGCTCCCGCTGTCTGTGCTAGTGTGAGAGAGGTTGACCTCTCAGAAGCTTACCACTGGATCTATCAAGAAGGAGATGCTGGGCTGGGGATATGGCCTAGTGGCAAGAGTGCCTGCCTCGGATACACGAGGCCCTGGGTTCGATTCCCCAGCACCACATATGCAGAAAACGGCCAGAAGCGGCGCTGTGGCTCAAGTGGCAGAGTGCTAGCCTTGAGCGGGAAGAAGCCAGGGACAGTGCTCAGGCCCTGAGTCCAAGGCCCAGGACTGGCCAAAAAAAAAAAAAAGAAGGAGATGCACACAAGACTCTAGAATGTCCGTGCTCAGCCTGGCTTGCTGGCGCGTGCCTGGCGTGCCCGCTTCGTGGGAGGGTGGTGGAGGAGGAGGGCAGTTTAGGGCCAGCAGGGCACAAAAACTCTTATCTGAAAAATGTGGGGTTCACCAGTTCTACCAAAGGCTGGGGGGGGGGGATGTACCTCATTTTGAAACATTCTGTCACTGCCCTTCAAGAAATGAAGGCTTAATGCCATGAGAGACAGGCCGCCTTGGTGCGGCTCTGGCTCGCTGCCTACACTGGGGACAAGGTACCTTTGGTCATTTGGAACAGATTCTCTTTATTATGATTATGACTATTTTGTGGCTGTCCTGGGACTTGAACTCGGGGCCAGGGCCAGCGCTGAGCTTTTTCTCCTCAAGGCGAGCGCCCTACCACTTTGAGACACCGCTCCACGTCTGGCTTTTTGGTGATTGCTTAGAAGCTAAGAGCCTCGTGGACTTTCCTGCCTGGGCTGGCTTTGAACCACTGGCTCAGACCTGGGCCTCCTGCAGAGCTGGGATGGACCGGCGGGAGCCACGGTGCCCAGCCTCTGCCTTTCACGTACAGATGGAGAGGTGTCTCGCCCTTCCTGCCCACCAGACAGACATCGGGACACACATGGGCCCGTGGGTTTCACAAGTGCTGGGGCGTTACGGTGGCACAGAGACTCTGGACCCGAGTTCGAATCCACAAGAGCTTTCCGGTGATCTCCACAGGCCTATTATTGCCCAGAAATAAGGGATCACCACTCCTCACTGGTGCTTTCTCCGATCCAGACCCTGACGCCAGCCTGCCTCTCACCGCCACCACCCCACCTGGCCTTCCTAGGCTGCCCCCCCCCCAATTCACACCTGCGCCAGCAGCCGCCAGGCAAAAGCTCTCTCCATCTGTGCCCTCCTCCCACTCCGGGGATCCCCCCCACCCCCAAGTCAGGCAGCCCAAGCCAAGCAGACACACACACCCTGGGCCACAGCCAAGGCCTGCCTGTATACAACTCAAAAAATACCCACGCTTTTCTCCTCCCCTGCCCCCCCAACATTGTGGGGTTTCACGCACTCACATTATGGGAAGAAAGAAACAAATGATGTTGACAAGAAGTAAGCATTTATCTCCGTGCTTGAAGCTTAAGATCCCCAAGACTTTTCGTTTTGGAAAGAGCCCGCTATGCTGCTCGGGCTAGCCTCAAAATGAGATCCTCTTGGCCTCAGCCTCTCTAGAGAACTGGGGTTACATGTGCCCCACCACACCCAGCTCTAGATCCTTTTTCGGGGGGCTGGGGGGCAAAGCAGGTGGTAGAGGGTTTGAACTTGGAGCCAAGAGTGTGCCAGCCATAGATTCGTTCTTAAGATATTTTACAGATAGTTCCTTGAATTGTAACTTGCCTAGGAGACGAAGCAAGAGTAAGTTCCTTTGCTACCTTTCAAGCGATTTCAAGTAAATATTCTCAGATCTAGAGCTTGGTATTTGTTTCTGATCCGTTCTGATTTCCTTGCTATAAACAATGGGAAAGGTCAACTACATCATGAACATTTACAATTTCCAGAAAGATCTGTCAATCCATTCATTGCCTACAGAATGATAGACACACAATAGGAGACCTGCGCCACCTCATACGGCAAAAATAAAGGCCAAGGATACATTCCCACGCCACATTTTGATTTGTGATGTCCTTCCTTCTAAAGAGTAAACTACCCCAGGACAAAAAGAAAAAGGGGCTGGGGGTCTGGCTCACATTCAACCTCCAATGCCATCAGAAGAAGAGAGAAAAATCAGCTCTGCATGCCTACAACGCCAGCCCCTGCGTGACTGGGGACAGACCACCAGTTCTAGAACAATCTTAGGTCATAGTGTGACATCTCTTATGTTTAGGGAAAAAAATAAAATAGTATATATGTTTTATCCTCGGGAAGGATATGATATATGAACTCAAAATCCAAATGGATAAAGGTTAGGCGAGAAAACTAAAGTCACTGGTTCTGAAATCCACCTCCCTACCGGGCCGTGGGCTGCAAAATGCCCAAATGTAAGTCTTTCCTTTGCCCAGAACCTAGGCCAACTCTCCCCTATACTTTGTTCTTTGTGCCAGTCCTGGGACTTGAACTTGGGGCCCAGATGCTGTCCCTGAGCTTTTGTGCTCAAAGGCTATAGCTCCGTTTCCTGCTTCTCGGTGCTTAACTGGAAATAAGAGTCTCACAGACTTTCCTACCTAGGCTGGCTTCATAATGTGGTCCTCAGACCTCAGCCTCCTGAGCAGCTGGGATGACGGGCGGGAGCCGCCGGGGCCCGCTCTCCTACACTTTGTTCTAGAATACTCACAGTACCAGTTACACTGCAATGGGAGGGACATAAATGTGGAGGACTGCTCCTGGAATAGGAAGAGAAAAACGTTCTCCAGTTCATTTTGGGTCCGCAGATGTAGAACTGTACACTAATACGCCACAGAATCTGTACCAAATTCTAGAATCTTCTTCTAGCATTTGCTCTTTCTTTCAGTGGTTGGGACGAGAAACAGGACTTGGGTGGGCTTGGTGGTGAACAGCCAGTGTATGTGAGTTGTGCACAATCCTCAGAACTTCAGTCTTGGGGTGCGAGGTCTTGCTAAGTAGAGCCCAGCCTAACCTTGAACTCAAGATCCCCATTGCGTCAGCCTTCAGTGCTGGGATTCTAGGTGCTCAGGGTTTTCGGGGTTTGGTTGTTGTTGGGAGGAGGTGGGTGTGGATGGGGTGGCGATGGAGTTTGAACTCAGGACCCCGGGCGCTGTCCCTGAGCTTCTTTTACTCAAGGCTGGTGGTCTACCACTTGCGCCACGGCGCCGCTTCTGGCTTTTTTAGTAATGAAGTGGAGATGAGACTCTCACAGACTTTCTTGCCAGGGCTGGCTTTGAACTGTGATCCTCAGATCTCAGCCTCCTGGGTAGCTGGGATTATAGGGGAGAGCCGCCAACATCTGGCTACAATTCTTTTTAACCCGCAAGTAAAACCAAAGCCGGTATATATACAAATGTTGGTTATTTCCTTTACCCCAAAGTCTGTATCAAATAGAGACCTAGCTTCGGGGAGAGCTTAGTGGTAGAAAGTGCACCCCACAGTCGTGACAAGGTCCCAGATTCCACCTTCGGCATCACAAAGCAAAACAAAACAAAAAACATTTAGGGATAAAAAAAAAAAATTACACACACACACACACACACACACACACACAAACAGAGCTGTAGCAAGGGATAAGAGCATTAGCCTTGTGCAAAGAAGCTCAAGGACAGTGCCCAGGCCCTGAGTTCAAGCCTTGGGACCACCATCCCCACCCCCGCCCCCAAAAAAGGAAGAAACCCTGGGCTGGGGATATGGCCTAGTGGCAAGAGGGCTTGCCTCGTATACTTGAAGCCCTGGGTTCGATTCCCCAACACCACCTATAGAGAAAAATGGCCAGAAGTAGCGCTGTGGCTCAGGTGGCAGAGTGCTAGCCTTGAGCAAAAGGAAGCCAGGGACAGTGCTCAGGCCCTGAGTTCAAGCCCCAGGACTGGCAAAAAAAAAAAAAAAGGAAGAAACCCCTCTTGTAAGGGAGGGCCTGCGCCTCTTAAAGGAATAGGACTTCATAATTAGGTGAAATTATCAGGGCAGAGTCACAGAAAAAAGCAAATTGTAGATGGTAGGCTCAGCAATCACCTGCCAATAATGTCCATCCATACACAATCTGGAAGGTCCCTTTTAAGTTGAGATCTTGCCTATAGAAGCTCATCCCTGGAGATCACGCATTGCTTGCCACTGTGCTAACCACATTGATTTGAGGGAAGGCTGACTATCGTGGAGCTCGGAGACACGGTGACATTCAGCAACAATTAAAGACTTTCTCACGGACAAGAAAGCAAGGGGGCTTGCCTCTACTTCAACAATACGCTTCAAAAACAGTGAATGTGGGCTGGGAATATAGCCTAGTGGCAAGAGTGCTTGACTTGTATATACATAAAGCCCTGGGTTCGATTCCCCAGTACCACATATATAGAAAATGGCCAGAAGTGGCGCTGTGGCTCAAGTGGCAGAGTGCTAGCCTTGAGCAAAAAGAAGCCAGGGACAGTGCTCAGGCCCTGAGTTCAAGCCCCAGGACTGGCCAAAAACAAACAAACAAACAAAAAAAAAAACAGTGAATGTTTCGTTTCCCAAAGGCCTCATTCATATTCTCTTCTGATGGACAGGCTTTTTGGTTTCCTTTTTTTTTTTTTTTAATTTGCTACTGGGTTTGAACTGAGGATTCCTCTTCACAGGAAGTGTTCCTGGGCCACACTTCCAACTAGGAAGCTCTTTTCATTTGTTATATCCTACACACACACACACACACACACACACACCTTCTTCTCCTGTTCAAATTCAACACAGTACCTCTATCAAAAGAATGGAACTGATTTTTTGCCATCAGAGTGTTTACAAAAGGCAACACTTACACATTAGAGACAAGTGGCGCTGGCAGGCGGAGTGGCGTCTTCCCACTTACAATCCTAGCCATGCGAGACGCAAACTCAGGAGGATCTCAAGTTCTAGGCCAGCCCAGGCAAAGTTTGTGAGAGCCTGTCTTAAAAAAAAAAAAAAAATAGCTAGACACCAGGGGCTCACGCTTGTCATCCTGGCTACTCGGGAGGTGGAGGTATGAGGATCGCGGTTCAAAGCCAGCCCAGGAAGGAAAGTCCCTAAGACTCTGATCTCCAATGAACCAGCAAACAGCCAGAGGTGGAACTGTGGCTCAAATGGTGGGGCTTAAGCCTAGAGCAAGAAGGGACAGTGCCCAGGCCCAGAGTTCAAGTCCCAGGACAGATAAAAAATAAACCCAACCCAAAACAAACAACAACCAAACCCAAAGTACTGGAGCATTTCAAAGGGTTACACACACACACACACACACACACTGTCTACACCTCCCACCTCTTCACGGAGAACAAGACAAATGCAGAAGGCACACAGGTGTGTTTACATTACAAGGCACTTTGCACATAACTTCTCTCGATCAGCATGTAGGCCAAGTCCTGTGGCTCATACCTGTAGTCCTAGCTACTTAGGAGACTGAGATCTGAGGATCGAGGTTCAAAGCCAGCCCCACGCAGTAAGAGTCCATGAGACTCTTTATCTCCGGTGAACCTCCAAAAAGCCAGAACTGGAGCTGTGGCTCAAGGGGTAGAGCACTAGCCTTGAGGGGGGGGAAAAAAACCCACAAAAACAAAGAAAAAGGATCGAAAGAAAACCCAGGGACAAGTACGCAGGCCCTGAATTCCAGCCTCCCAGAAAAACAACACGAGACAAAAGCAGCATGTAACAGAATTGTGTGAGGAACGCAGGAAACCATCACCATTGTACACAAAGACAGCACACCCGCAGAGCCAGGCACCGCAACGCCAGCAGAGGGAATGCGGGTGAAGATGCTAAGCTCCCGGGCTGAGCGAGCGCAGGTGTGCTTCCGGCCAGCCCTGGGACTCCCTCTGCCTTCACCGGGCCGGGGAGGCTGCTCGAGGGCCGATGGGTTCCAGAACTTGTCAACCCAGGGCGACCCCCACGGCCCACGACAGAGCGCAGAGACGGACCCCCATGTCCCCAGATGCATTTCCTACCTCCCACTTCCGGTGCTCAATCACACGTGGCATTCGGGGTCCGTACTGCCATGGGTACCCTAATGCCAATGGATCTCTTGCAGCTAGATGGGGTCCGGTGAGAGACTGAAACTTCTGGAAGCTATGCTTAAAGTTGGCCTTTCTTTTATCCTATGCCTGACACAAGGCTGAGATGACTAAGCTCCAACACCGTCAGCCCCAGCCAAGTCAGACACTGGATCTGCCATTGCGCAGAGGCAGGGCACAGAACGCCCTAGAATGCGAGAGAGAAAGGCGCACTGGCATTCTTTGTGAGAGGCCGCTGAACCTTATCCTAGCCATGCCACGCACCTGGGCAGGAGTTAGCCAAAAGAATTGCACGCCAGGTGCCAGGGGGCTCATGCCTGGAACCCCAGCCGCTCGGGAAGCTGACATCCGGGGATGGAAGTTCGAAGCCAGCCGGGCTGGAAGAGTCCCTGAGCCACAGAGCTTAGGGACAGTGCCCGGGCCCTGAGTTTAAGCCCGTGTCCAAAAAAAAAAAAAAAGAAGTTGGCAAACTGTTAGTCACGATCCCAGACGAGATAACAGGTGGGTAGATAGCTAGGTAGATAGCGAGCTAGAGCTAGAGATACACACCGGGCCTAGAAGCATGGCTCGGGTAGTAAAGCACCAGCCATTGAGTTTGGGTTCTGGTCCCAGACTAAATAAATAAACAAATAAATGGAAACCACTAAGAACACAAGACTATGCAGTTAAAGAACCCTTCGTTTACTATTAGAGTGCCTAGAATAGGCCATATCTAAAGATAGCCCAAATGAACAAGAAAAAATGGACGTTAGTATCCATAGAAATAATAAAAACTGGATAGTAAAATGTAATGGACAGCAAGATACATTGCACTAATAAACTGAAACCCCTTTTTACAACGACAAAGACAATCAGTAAGAAAACTGTAACCGCACGGCACACTTTGAATCCAGGGCCAGACGGGGCTACATGGCCTGACTCTGCCTCAAAACACCCCAACGATAGCAGCCAGGGGCTGGTGGCTCACGCCTGTCATCCCAGCTACTCAGGAGGCTGAGATCAGAGGATCGTGGTTCAAAGCCAGCCAGGGCAGAAAAGTCCATGAGGACTTTTCTCTAATTAACCACCAAAACCTAGATGTGGTGCTGTGGCTCAAAGAGGTAGAGCGCCAGCCTTAAGAAAAAGAGCTCAGGGACAGCGCCCAGGCCCTGAGTGCAAGCCCTCCAACCAGCAAAAACTAAAAGTAGTCCAGCAGTTTCCAGAAGCTTGGGAAGCGCGGATTTATTGAGTATTGGGTACAGTGGTTCAGTTCCACAAGACACACAGAATTTTTGAAATAGAGGTTTATACACAACAGAAATGTATGTAATGCCCCTGAATTTCACACCTAAAAAAAGACTGTAATGGTGTATTTTAGCACAGTTAAGAATCATAAAAGAAAAAAATCCTGTCAACTGCACATTTTTACACACTTCAAAGCAGATAAAACTGCTGCCTTTTACTCAAAATACATGTAGCTTAGTTCCTAAATTTCCCAAAATTGTCTATAGTAGACAAAACTATAAAACATGAGTTTTAAAAACACTGGGGGAGGAGGCAGGGAATTCTACGAATTTTACTATGTTTCTATTAATGGAGGAAATGTTACAAAATAACTCTAGACCACAGCTCAAAAATGTGAAAAAACTTCCTAAGATTCAATGCAGTATAGCTCAAAGTTCTTCACCCTAGCATAAATGTCAGGCTTTTCTCCTAAACTTTCTTACCAGATATTACTACAGTGTAACAGAGGAGTGGAAAATCTACTTATTCACTCAAGCTTTCGAAGGCCTGGCAGCCTAAATTCCATATCAAAGCAAGAAGCGAGTAACACCAAACTATCACCATGAAACAATCAAAGGTCACCATTTGGTCCAATAAGAACTCTGTTATGTGTGGGGCTTGAACTCTGGGCCTGGGCACTGGTTCCTTAGCAAGTTTGCTCAATGCTGGTGCTCTACCACTGGAGCCACAGCTCCACTTCTAGCTTTTTCGTAGTTTACTGGGCGCCGGTGGCTCAGGCCCTTAATCCTAGCCACTCAGGAGGCTGAGATCTGAGGATTGTGACTGGAAGCCAGCCCAGGCAGGAAAGAACTGTAACACTCTTAACTCCAATACACTCAACAAAGCCCCAAGAGGTGCTGTGGCTCCAGTGGTAGAGCGCTGGATTTGAGCAAAAGAAGTTCAAGGACATTGTCCGGGCCCAGAGTTCAAGCCCCAGGAATGGCCAAAAACAAACAAAAGAACAAGAGTCTCACAGACTTTCTTGCCCAGGCTGGCTTTGAACAAAACACTGCCAAATGTACCACTGACATATTTGCCCAAGCGGGAGAGCTCTCTGATCTTACATGGCGATTCCGGGTCATGCTGGACACCTTTGCCGAAATCGGAAAGAGCACGAAGCCGAGGCAGGGAGACGGCGGAAAGGATGGAATATTAGCAGCTCCCGTTTCAGACGGACAACAGCGCGGGGCGGGGAGTATCGTAACTCGGAACATATGTTTCCTTTGCTTGTGTGCGTGGGGGAAGGTCATAAAAGGACTCACTGACACAGATTTTGCTTAGCCAAATGATCAATTCACAAGTTGGTACACACTTGGTGGAATTTCAGTCCCCTCCTCCCGACACCGCTGGGAGAAACCGGTTGACAGGCTGGGGTGGGAGGCGTGGTTCAGGTGGTGGGACACCCGCCAATGAGCTCAAGGGTCAGATCAACTGCTCCAATCTCTAACAACAGCAACGGAAAGGACAGTGAAGAAAGCAGACCAAAGACCTCCATGGAAACAGAACACATGGCTGCCGTGGTCTTTGCGGTCATTCCCAAGGGACAACGTAGAACACACACACACACACACACACACACACACACACACACACATCCACGCTGACGAGCGAAGGGAGGGGTCGCTGTGCCACATCAGTATGAAACACCAGGCAACTACTGCCCCCCCCTCAGATCTAAAGATCAGCCTGGCACTGGTGGCACACGCCTAGCATCCCAGCTACTCAGGAGGCTTGAGATCTGAGGACTGAAGTTCAAAGCCAGCCCTGGCAAGGGAGTCCATGAGACTCTGATCGCCAACGAACCACTAAAAAGCAGAAAAGTGGCGCTGTGGCTCAAGGGGTAGAGCACTAGCCTTGAGCAAGAGAAGCTCAGGGACAGTGCCCGGGCCCCAGAGTTCAAGTCTCGGGACCAGCAAAAAAAAAAAAAAAAACAAGCAAACAAACCCAAGGCCATTTATCACCATGCCACGGATGCTGAAATCATTGACGTTAGGAGGAGGAAAGAAAACGGCAGTTGAGAAGAAAGAAGATGTCAGCAGATGGGTTCCATATAAGTTGTCTCCAAGAGCGGCAACTAGCTCTATGGCTTTGTCCTCTAAGCCAAATTGGAAATGGGGGGGGGGGGGGATGGAGAATTAAAATAACAGCATGGCATTAGTTACTATGAAGCCAGAAAAGCAGTCTTTTTCTGCAATCTTAGCTTACAACACACATATGGCACAAGAATTTTAAATACGTGTGTACAGATATTTTGGAGGTAGCATATTATTTCTTATTATTTCTTAACAATGCTTAATATGACAAGCAGGAAAATACCAAGTAATGAAAGACAATTTCCCCAGCATCTACGGCTAAGCTACCTAACCAGTGTCTCAAAGCAATGCAACGTGTCAGCACAGATAACTTATTTTGTGTGTGTGCCAGTCCTGGGGCTAGAACTCAGGGCCTAAGCGCTGTCCCTAAGCTTTTGTTTTTTTTTTTTTTTGCCAGTCCCTGGGCCTTGGACTCAGGGCCTGAGCACTGTCCCTGGCTTCTTTCTGCTCAAGGGCTGGCACTCTGCCACTTGAGCCACAGCGCCACTTCTGCCGTTTTCCATATATGTGGTGCTGGGGGATCGAACCCAGGGCTTCATGGATACGAGGCAAGCACTCTTACCACTAGGCCATATCCCCAGCCCCCTAAACTTTCGTGCTTAGGCTCTACCACTTGGCCACAGCTCCACTTCCGGCCATTTTGGTGATTCACCGAAGAGTCTCACAAACTTTCCTGCCCAGGCTGGCTTTGAACTGCAATCCTCAGATCTCAGCCTCCTGAGTAGCTCGGATGACAGGTGTGGGCTCTGGGTGGGCTGGCTACAAGGTAACCTTTGACAACATTATCTATCTCACTGTTCCCGTTACAATTTTCTCCCTCGAATTAAAGTAATGTAACTAGTGGGATTTCTGAAAGTTCTTTTTATGCTTATGACCTAATCTCACTTGTGAACTACTCTTGGCAAAAAAAAAAAATATATATATATATATATATATATGTATCACCTGACAAAAATTAGTCAAAGACAGGAAGCAACCTAACAATAAAAAAGTTACCCTCCAATGTTACAGTCATGCCTACAGTCATGCCTTCCAGATAAAAAGTTACACCACACATGGAGAGCACGTAGAACACGTACAACAACTCTCTCTGCCCTGTTTCTTTCCCTCATCATTCTGCTCACGAAGAGGGGAGCTCTGAGAATAAATCCAGTGACTTGGCCAATACCAGTTCCGTGAGAATCGTGAGGAGGACAAGGAAGAAGTCAGGGCTAACTCAACTCCTGGAATCTCCTGTCGATTGCGTCGCACCCGTAATCCTTAGCTACTCAGGAGGCTGAGATCTTGAGGACAGTGGCCCAAGGATAATCCGAGCAGGAAAGTCAGAGACTTATCTCTAATTAACCACCACCCAACAACAAAAAAAAGCTTAGGAAGTACAGCTGTGTCTCAAGTGGTAGAGTGCCAGCTTTGAGCAATAAAAAGCTAAGGACAGTGTGCCTAGGCCCTGAGTTCTGGTACTGGCACGTGCACACACACACGTACACACACACACACACACATTTATGCCTGAGCCTCAGTATGTATGCGATCAATAATCAGAGAAAATTAAGAACGCCCCCATTCAGCGTGTTGAAATGGGTGAAGATTTCTTGAGCTTTGCTAGCGAGAAAGGAGCTGAATGGAAGGGGGAAAGCAAGACCCATCAGCCCCCGCTCCACTCCCAGATGCGGCTACTGAACCAAGTGTACTCACAAGGACCGGAAGATGGGAGAAATGAAAACGCTATCCACCGTAAACCAGGATAAACAGAATGGCAGCTTGGAGGCAATGCACAAAAGGTTAGACCCTCCCTATTAGGGGGGGAAGAGGAGAGAGAGGAAGGGACTCTCCCCGGTGTGAAGGATCCCAAGTGGTGGAACTTGGTGGTGGAAGTACGAGGTGGTAATAAGCACGGGAGGTGGGTGGGGGCTGGCGGCTCCCACCTGTAATCCTAGCTACTCAGGAGGCTGAGAATTGAGGTTCCAAGCCAGCAGAACTTGAAAGTCTGTGAGATTTCCTAATTCCACTGAAGTAGGGGGGCGGGGGGGGGGAAGCTGGAAGTGGAGGTGTGGCTCAAGTGGTAGAGCCCCAGTCTTGAGTGAAAAAGCTAAGGGACAGCACCCAGTCCCTGAGTTCAAGCCTCAGTAGCAAAGGGGGGGGGGGGGGGAGAGCCGGGGAACAGGGGAGTAAAAGAAAACAAACATTAACAGCCATGTAGCCAAAATTAACTCAATGCCATGAAGCCATGAAAGAAAGAAATCCACAGCAGTAAGACAGACACAAGATGACTTGAAACACAACGAGTCCTTCTTCCTCTTAACAAATAACAGACTGGAACTATTCAACGTCTCTCCTGATAGTTCTAGCAGCTCCTTCCCTAAGAGTTACCAGGCTACTTTAAGAGATTCAAAGGGCACCTCCAAAATACATTCCTCCACACCTCCAGGACCGGGCCGGCCATGTCTTCTTCCACCCAGGAGTTATCGTAAGGAAAGTATGTTGGCCAATTCACGTGTGGGTTTTTTTTTTTTTTTTGGATGAACTGTTTGAAAAGAAAGAACAAAAGAAATGACCTTTATGTGATCCGATAGGGTCACAGAAGGAGAGGAGGAGTGGGGGGGGGGGGTAGCTTTAGATAGCACTCTAAATTTTAATGGTCAGGATAAATAATTAAGCACGTCCCCACGGGCCCCCCCCAAAATCACGCGAACAAAAAGGAAAGGAAGGGGGGGGGAGAGGAAGATTATTTTCCTCTCTTTGCCGGAATCCTTGCTACAGATGGGAGGAATTCAAAGGGGAACTCCACAAAGAGGTGGGGCCCGCGTGCCTGTGTGTGTGTGTGTGTGCATGCGCGTGTGCGTGCGTGTGTGGAGAGGGTTGGGTGGGAGGAGGGAGGGAAGGAGACCCACGCGCAGCCCACGGAAAGAATTCATAGTCTGGTTAAGGGGGAACTGCCATTATCTGTGTTTGGGGGGGGCACACGCACACACACCGCGCACGCGCGCACACACACCCATCACAAAAAGGACTCCCCCACCCCGCCCCAAAAAAATAGCTGGGGTTGCAAAACCTCAATCTGGAGGGTGTGCGCGCGTGTGTGTAGAACAGGAATGAGGCAAGGGGGTGGCGAGCTGCACACACTTGCACACGCGCGCACGCACACGCCGTGGTGTGGAGGGAGTCACGGCGGCGGCGTGGTCCCCATGCTTTTTGTGGTGTGGGGGGTGTGTGGGGTGTGTATGGAGTGTGTGAGTGTGTAAATGGTTTTCACGGGGTCCCCACGAGGCTGTCACACAGGAGGGGGGTGGGGGGGGGTGGGAGAGGGGCGGTGTAGGGGGGGTCCCGGTGAGGAAGGGGGGGGTCCCCACGCCCAGTGGGGACGCGCGGTCCCCCCTCTCCCACCCCGGGGGGGTGTGTGTGTGGAGGGGAGGGGGAGGGGAGGGGGTCGCACATCGGGGGACCTCCACCCCCCCCCCACACACACACCCCCCGCCCCCCCCCCCGCCCTCCCCGCCGCCGCCGCCGCCGCCGCCGGGCCTCACCTGGGTTCCCCCCCACCTTCCCCACCACACACCCGCCCCGTCCGGGCCGCGCCCCCCCCCACCCCACCCCGCGCGGCTGTCACCGCCGCCCGCCCCCCGCCCGCCCTCCGCTCGCGGACCCCCGCCGCCCCCCCCCTCCCGCCCTCCGCCGCCCGCCCGCCCGCCGCCGCCGCCGCCTCCGAGGCCCGGCCCCCCGCGTCGCTCACCTCGGGGCAGCGCGGGCCGCGGGGTCCCGGCGGGCGGCGGCGGGCGGGCGGCGGGCGGCGGAGGGCGGGGGAGCGGTGCGGCGCCGGGAGCCGCCTCCTTTCTCCGCCGCCGGCCCGCCAGGCCGCGCGTCCTCCGCGGTCTCTCCCGGCCTCGCGGGGGGCGGGGTGGGGCGGGGTGGGGGGCGGGGACGGGGTGGGGGGGGGGGGCTTGAGGCTCTCACACACGCACGCACACGCGCACGCACGCACACACACACACACACGCCGCCCGGCCGCGCCTCGCTCCCTCACACGCTCCGGCGGGCGCTCGCTCGCTCCCTCGGCCGCGCGCGCGCGCGCGTGCGCGACCGCCCGCCGCCGCCGCCGCGTCCTCGCTGTCGCTCACACGCCGCGCACGCGCGCGCGACGCCGCTCCGCGCGCTCCTTCCAAACCCCCCCCCCAACCCCACCACCACAGCGAGACGCCGCCGGCCAAGGCGTGCGTGCGTGCGTCCGTGCGTGCGCGCGCGCTCGGCCCTCCTCCCGGGACACGCCCACCTCGGCGGGCGCGCGCGTGGCCCCCCGGGCGAGGTTGGTTGGTTGGCTCGCGGGAGAAAGGGGGCGGGGTCTGGAGGGGCGTGGCCGAGCGGGGGCGTGGCCGAGCGGGGGCGTGGCCTCCGGGAGGATCTGACACCTGCGTGGGAGCCCCGCCCCGCCCCTCCTGGACCCCCCCCTTGCTTAGGCCCGCATCCACGCGCGCACCCCGCGCTGTGCGTACGTACGTGCGTGCGCGCGCCCGCGCCTGCATCCCCCGCCTGCATCCCTGCCTGCCTCCCTCCATCCCTCCGTGCATCCATCCGTGCACGGGGCCCGCGGCGGGGGGGGGGGGGGGGGGCGGGGGGGGGGGCGGGGAGGAGGGGGGGGCGCGCGCCCGCGGGGCGCGGGCACGCGAGGCGCCGCGAGGACGCGCCTGCCCCACCCGCCCCAAACCGTCCTCGCCGCCCGGCCGAGAAGGGGAAACCGGGGAAACCAACCGGTGGTGGGGGACCTTCCGTTGTACCGTCCCCACCCCCCACCCCACCTGCCTGGACCCCCCCTCCCCCGTGTGGAAGGTGTGTGTGCGGGGAGGGTGGGGGGTCGGGGGGCCCCCCGGGGGTCCCCCAGCCTCTCCAGCCGCCCTCCCCCCCCCGCACCCCTGCTTTGTCTGTGATGGCGAAGCAAATCCCCCTCCACCGCGAGTTCGAGCCCGGCCTCTGCCCCGGGACAGGAACCCGGGTGACTGAAGACGGAGGGTCTGGGAGATCACACGCACGCACACGCACACGCACACCTGAGATCGGAGGACCTGCTCACGCCGGCCACACTCGCCCACTGGTGCTCCACGTTTCTGGGTTTGTTTGGGGTTTTGTCTTTTGTGGGGGGGGTGGGGTGGTGGCTGGGTGCATTGGGTTCATTGGGAGGGGGGGGGTGGGGATGAGCCTCACAGACATCCCTGGCCCAGGCTGGCTTTGAACCCGTGATCCTCCAAAGCTCAGCCTAGACAAATGCAACCTAATATGACCTGATTAGGCTGAGCCCTCTCTGGGGTGGCGATGTTGGAGGCTGGAGACTCGGTTCCCATCCGGCGGACGCGGTACGGGAATGATGCGGTGAAGACGAACCGCATCTTGCTGACACCCCCCCCCCAAAAAAATACAAACCACAACACCCCCAGTGTGGCCATTACAACCCCAAGGCGCGCACCACGCACGCACACACCGCCTTCTGGAACAATCGATGAGTATTCGTCATGGGCTAAACCACCGACCAGGGCTGCGACCTCAATCAGAGCTTGAGGGTTAAAAAAGAAAAAGAGCCGTCCTTCCCGAGTCTGCCCGTTCTCCCCGCTGGACGGCGGGACCCGGCTCTTCTTTGCCGTCCTAAGCCTGCGTCGGCTTCGTTTCTGGTCGATCACGCCCCAAGCCGGACAGACAAACGAGATCGAGAACCTCGCTGGCCTCCGGGATCGGGTGATTCGGATCTCGTCACGGATCTCGGAGGAGAGCAGCTGGACTCGAACTCGCTTCGACTGGGCCGATGGTTTCCGCGACCTGTGGGCTGTCATTTCACCGCCTCGCGTCTCCTAGTGTGTCCAGTTGCTCTCTTTTCTTTTTCAGGTGTCGGTGTGGCTCACACCCATCGTCCTGGCTACTCGGGAAGCTGGATCTGATCTGAGGATCGCGGTTCGAAGCCAGGCGGGAAAGCCCACGGGGGTAAAATGCCTTGGAATCCAAAAAGAGACCGAACCCCGCGGCACCGTTCTTGCCACGCCCACATCTAGCGATGTTTCGAGTCCTATGGACCACACCGCGTGCGTGTAACGGTAAGATGGCTTGATCATATCGAATCCACGACCCATCCCGTGTAAAGAGGCGTTCTGCTCCGTTGCTTAGGAAACGAACGTGCAGAAGCTGACACACCTGGACTCACAGATGTTCGGTCCACAGCTGGTGGGATTCGGATTCTATTCCAAGCCACCGAACAGATGTCGAGGGGGCGGTTCAAGGGGTAAGCGAAAGGAGCTCAGGGACAGCCAGCGCCCGGGCCCTGGGTTCAAGCCCCACGATTGACAATTAAAAAAAGAAACCGGAGAGGCTCGGCTTAATCACTTTCCTCCAGGGTATTTAGAGTCTCTGGAGGGTTCTACGATCAGCTCAGCTTTACACACCAGCCCCAAGCAGCTGTGTCTGGGGACCACGGCTTCGTGTGTGTATGTGTGTGGTGTGTGCGGTGTGTGGTGTGTGTGTGTGTAGTGGTACCAGGGCTTGAACTCAGGGCCTGAGCGCCACCCCTTGTAAGAAAATCAGGGGTGAGCGGTTGATTGTTTGGGGGGGGGGGTTCTTTGTTTTTCTCTTCTTTTTCCTAGATTACAGATCAATCCTGAAGGAAATAGAAACAAAGAACTTCCCCCAGGCATGGAAATCTTTGAACAGGAAAGATCCAGAACCAGGGAGGAGGCGGGGGGCGGGGGGGGGGGGGGAGAAGAAACTGTACACGAGACGTTTAATCTCCCCGGAGTCCGAATGGTTATCGGTTTCAAAAAAGAAATGAAAACAAAACACAGCATTCTGCACCCGGGCGCTACGGCCGGTCACCAGCCCAGGTCCCCCCCGCCCAGAGACAAGGTGGGGAGCGTTGGAGAACGGGCGAATAACAAGCAGAAACAGCAGAGCCCTTGTCAATCTAGCTGTCCACCCGACTCTACCCCCCCTCTCCTCCTCCTCCTCCCGGGGCCCCCCCACCCTTCTCCCCCCCCCCAGCGCCAGCCGGCTAGAACCAGCCCTGAAATACAATGGTTTCTTCAGAAAAGCTAAACGCTGGCCTGGCCTTTCCCTCCTCCAACCCGACCCTCCACTCCTGCACCTTGAACTTGACCTCTTTGCTAAGACTGCTGCTGAGCAGGGGCCTGGAGAGTGGGGAAAAGAAAGTGTGCGTGTGTGTGCGCCGCGTGCACGCTGTGCGTGCCAATCGGGATCTTGGGCCCCGTCCCTGAGTTCTTGCGCTCCAGGCTGGCACGCTACCCCTTTGGCGTGTAAACACCTGTAACTCACGCCCGTCAGACATCCTTGCTCTTCAGGGAGGCTGAGATGTGACGATCGCGGTTCAAAGCCAGCTCCCCCCCCCCCGCCCCCCCCAACCCCCGGGGGGCAGGAAAGTCCGCGCGACTCTGCTCGCCCAACGGACCACCAAAAAAAACTCAGACGTGGGAGCGTCGTTCGAACTTTTAAAAGAGTTCCAGCCTCGGCCGCAACGCGCCGAGGGAAGAGTTCGAGCCGTGAGTTCGAATCCCCGGTACCCTCATGGCACACACAGGACTGTGAAAGTGGTCGACTGAAGCTTTCCTAGTTGTCACTCAGTTGGAGTTTAGGGATCAGCGCTCGGTGATTTGGATTATTAAGATAATAACAGGATGTGTTGCCAGGCGCTGTTGCTTATACCTATAATCCTAGCTTCCCAGGAAGCTACGAGCTGAGAGGATCAGAGTTCAAGACCAGCCTGAGCACCCCGAGTCCACGGGCGTTATCTCCAATGACACCCCCAAAGGCCAGGAGGAGAGCCGTGGCTCACGTGGCCGAAGCAGGTTTCTGGGGTTTCTGTTTGCTTTTCAAGCATTTTTCCCTCCTGCAGGTCCTGGGGTTTGAACTCGGGGACCGGGCGCCGGCCCTGAGCTTCTTTCGCTCAGGGCCGGCGCTCTGACACTTGAGCCACGGCCCCGCTCCCCGTTTGCTGGTGGTTTCACCGGAGATGAGAGTCTCCCGGACCTTTCCTGCCCGGGGCTGGCTTTGAACCGCCGTCCTCAGACCTCAGCCTCCCGAGCCGCTGCCTCTGCGGGGAGGAAACGTCCCTCCCCCCGTCTCTCCCCGCTCCTCCCTCCCTCTAAATTCTTGTTTTGCCCTTGGGTTCCGGGTCCCCCCCCCCCCACCCTGGGGCGACCCCCTCCCCCGTCCCTCCTCCCCACGCTGACTTCACTAGGGTTCGGCCGGCTTGGTCTGCGAGACTTCCACGGAACCCCCCCCCCCCCCCCGAGCGCTTGCAACCGCCACCCCGAATCTGGCCCAGAGTCGATCACACATACCACACACACGACCACACGCAAGCACTCTGCACACGTGCGTGTGTACACACACGCACACACAGAAGCGCCTTTGCAACAACCCACTGGTCCCTTGCAATCAACAGATCACAGAGGCCCGGCCCCTGCTTACAAAGACACAATGTCCCCCCCCCCTCCCGGGGGGGGAGGGGTTCCCCTTCAGGCTGGGGGTCCCCCCCCCCTCCTTTTCCTGCCATTCCACAAGTGCTCAGGGCCCGGCCTTGAGTGAAAACTCCAAGCCCTGAATTCAATCAAGCCTCAGTATCACACACACACACACACACACACACACGTGCGCACACGCACGCACACACCCCGCAAATACAAGGCCAGCTCAGGCCTAAAGGGAGACACCCCCCCTACCCCCCACCCCCCATCTTCCAAGAAGCAAAAGAAAGAAAAAGAAGACACAAGAAACGCGGCTGGGGGGAGAGAACCACACTGAAGCCGTTCAAGTCCCAGGAGGAAGAGAGAGAGAAAGGGAAGAGCGCGTGGAGGAGGAGAAGGGGCCGCGGCGGCGTGGTTGAGGGGGTCGAGGGCGTCTGGATTCAAAGGCCAGGCTGGGGGGGGGGGGGGTGAGGAAAGATCCGCCACCCCCAGGCGGGAGATGAGCAGTGCTTTGGCGCCCCCTGCTGTTCTGCCTGAAGAACAACAGCCTTCCCTCTCCGCATCCACAAATGCCAACATTGGGGGGGGGGGGCTTGGGTTATTGTTTTGTGCCAGTCCCGGGGCTGGGGCTGGGGCTGGGGGGGCGGGTGGGGGGGGGCTGGCGTCCCTCACACACACACACAGACAGACAGACAGCCCCCAACCCGCGGCGTCGCACAGCCCGAGCCGACCGGGAAGGTCACTCCGTCTGCAGAGGCCCCAGGTCCTTAAATACTCCATCGGCCAGCTTCCTGCCAGGTCAGGGGCGGGGCTTAGGCGTCGGCTCCACCAATCGCAGCCAGAGTTGGGCCCGTCTAGGCCCCAAGCCCCAGAGCACCTCCTGTGTTGAGGTGCTGACCCTCGGGCTGGGGATACGGCCTAGGGGTAGCGTGCTCGCCTTTGTATACATGAAGCCCTGGGTTCGATTCCCCAGCACCACATATATAGAAAAGGCCAGAAGGGGCGCTGTGGCTCGAGTGGCAGAGTGCTAGCCTTGAGCAGAAAGAAGCCAGGGGCAGTGCTCAGGCCCTGAGTTCAAACACCAGTACTGGCTACTGGCACGCACACACGCCACGCGTGCACACACACACCCCAAACCGGTTCACAAGCATGGGGTGATACTCGGGCTGCCATCCACGAGGCCTCAAAAGTGGTGGACTTCAAAACTGGCCATCAATTCCTTTACACTGTTTTGTCGGTGGTCCTGGTGACCGGAGCGGCGGGGCTTGAACTCGGGGCCTGGCGCCGTCCCTGACTGAGCTCTTTGGTCCCAGGCTAGCGCTCTACCACTTTGAGCCACTACTGGAATTTCTGGTGGTTCGTTAGAGATTCCCCCGCCCGGGCTGGCTTTGAACCGCCATCCTCAGATCTCAGCCTCCCGAGTAGCTGGGATGATGGGCGTGAACTACTGCCACCTGGGTGTGTTACACTACTAAGTGTCATGGTGCAGCTGAGGTAAGAAGCAATACTCTCCAATTCCGTCATTTGTTGCAGCTGTAACTGTTTACGAAAGCCATACTTGTAAACCGTTCGGCGAAGAAAGAGACGGAGGAGGAGAGAGAGAAGGAAAAGAGTCATCTGCTAGGACAAAGACTGAACTAGAGAACAAGAATGGATGGACTGGGGCTGGGAAGGTGGCTTCGCGGTAGAGCGCTCGCCTAGCACGCGTGAAGCCCCGGGTTCGAGTCCTCAGCACCACACGCACAGAAAAAGCCAGAAGTGGCCCTGCGGCTCAAGGGGTTAGAGCTCCAGCCTTGAGCAAGAGAAGTTCGGGGACAGCACCCCGGGCCCCGAGTTCAAACCCCGGGAACGGGCACCCAAACCAAAATAAAAGAATAAAGATAGAAGACGCGCAAGCCATCGTGTGAGGCTCGAGCCGGCTCCCGGGCGTAACTAGCCGATGCTTTTCCTGTGTTGTCCTTCTCCGTCTCGAAACGCTCAGAAAGACCCAGTGCCGGTGGCTCACGTCTGCCGTCCCAGCTCCTCCGGAGGCCGAGGTCGGACGATGGCGGTTCAAAGCCGGCCTGGGCTTTGAAACCCAGGAAAGCGCGTGAGACTCTTCTTTGTCTCCACCGACTACAAACAAGACGAGCCACGAGCGGAGCCGTGGCTTGTGGGGTAGAGCGGAAAGAAGCTCGGGGACAGCAGCCCGGGGCCCTGAGTTCGAGTCCCGGGATCAGCAGGAAAGAAAGAATGAAAGAGAGGCGGGAGAGAAAGGGAGAGGGAAAGAGAGAGAGACAGAGAGAGGGAGGGAGAGAGAGGCTGACTTCATTCATCATTTATTGGCCTGTAAAAACAAACAAAAAAAATACACCCATTCGTGGAAGGCCATTAGTTGGGCAAATGTACAGAAACCCTGCAGTCTAGGCCGAGTAAATTAAATCCAGGGATTGAAGACACACACACACACACAGATGCCCATAAAAGGAGAGGAGAGACGGAGGGTGGGGTGGGGTGGGTGTTGGAGGAAGGGGCGCGAAGGGGACTCGAGTAGTCTCGGCCAAACGAGAAGGACACCTTGCCCTGCCAGCAAACCTGTGTCCTAAAAGAAACTCGGGCCGGGAAAGGCTTCTCCTCCCCCCCACCCGCCCCCCGCCCTCCCCGATTCCCTCGCGCGCGGGAGTTTTGCGTTTATTTTTATAACCTCATCATCTCCCCCCGCCCCTTCTTTCCTTTTTATTTATTTATCTATTTGTTGGTCCAAGAACCGGACTGGAACTTCAGATCTCACGCGTCTGCTCGTTGGCGGGTGCTCTACCACCTGAGCCAGGCCTCCCAACCTGTTTTCCCATCTTCAGTGTGCGAGGGCCGGGGGGTTCCCGCCCATCATCCCAGCTCCTCAGGAGGCTGAGATCTGAGGACCGCGGTTCAAAGCCAGCCCCGGGCGGGAGAGTCTGTGAGACTCTCATCTCCAGTGAAGGAGCAAAAAGCCCGAGGTGGCGCTGTGGCTCACGCGGTCGAGCGCCAGCCTTGAGTTGGAGAAGCTCAGGGACGGCGCCCGGAATCTGAGTTCAAGCCCCAGGATGGGCACTGAGAAAAAGAAAAGGCTGTCATTTTGCTGAAAAATGTGTTTGTTTGATTTGTTGATCCTGGGGCTTGAACTCGGGGCCCGGGCGCTGTCCCTGAGCTTCTTTCACTCAAGGCTGGCGCTCGAGACCGCTCGAGCCAGCAGCTTTTCTTACCTGGTGGAAATGTGGCCCCAGGAGGTGGCCCAAGGTGCGGCTCCAACACGGGCTTCCAGTTCTGCTTCGGCCGCAGGAGTTTGCCGTGGGGGCGGTCCAGTGAGCGCAAACGGTGGGGATGCTGTGATCGGTGCTGTCCATCCATCTCTCCACCCATCCACCCATCCATCCACCCACCCATCCACCCCATCCATCCACCCATCCATCCATCCATCCACCCATCCACCCACCCATCCACCCACCCACCCACCCATCCATCCACCCACCCATCCATCCATCCACCCATCCATCCATCATCCACCCATCCACCCATCCATCCATCCACCCATCCATCCACCATCCACCCCATCCATCCACCCATCCATCCCACCCATCACCCATCCATCATCCACCCATCCACCCATCCACCCACCCATCCACCCATCCATCACCCATCCATCCATCCACCCATCCATCCACCCATCCACCCACCCATCCACCCATCCATCCACCCACCCATCCATCCATCCATCCATCCATCCATCCACCCACCCATCCATCCACCCATCCATCCATCCATCCACCCATCCATCCACCCACCCATCCACCCATCCACCCACCCATCCACCCACCCACCCATCCACCCATCCATCCATCCACCATCCATCCATCCACCCATCCATCCACCCACCCATCCACCCATCCACCCATCCACCCACCCATCCACCCATCCATCCATCCCACCCATCCACCCACCCATCCACCCACCCATCCACCCATCCTCCATCCATCCATCCACCCATCCACCCACCCATCCACCCACCCATCCACCCACCCATCCTCCATCCATCCACCCATCTATCCATCCATCCACCCATCCATCCATCCACCCACCCATCCATCCACCCACCCATCTTCCAAGCCTGGTTCTACCTGGTGACAAGGCTTCCTAGCACAAGATTAAAGATGTCTTCTTCCAGCACAATCAGATCCTTACGAAACCTACACAGCATGGGAACCCTGAAGCCGCACCCCGAAGGTCATCGATGCGCTCACGGTTCCCTTCATGATAATCAGATGTAGATATGGATATATATATGTATATTTTTAAAGGCCAGCCCTTATCTCTGGGTAGCGTTTGGCCATTTGCGGCCACTGGAGCTGATTTATTTTTAATTTTTTGGCCTGATGTCCTGAAGTGATACATGGATAACGTCATTGCGCAGGACTGAGCAGAACCGGCCCTGCCCCCCGGAGGCGAGTCAAGGCGTCCCCGCCCTGGCCGGGAGAGCTCGAAAGGCCAAAGGGGGCTGGTGCCAGAAGAGAAACAACCACGGGGCTTTCCAACAAGCTACGTTCCTGTGTGTGTGTGTGTGTGTGTGTGTGTGTGTGTGTGTGTGAGGGGGGGGGGTCTTCCTACTGCCCAAGCCAGACACAAACAAAAGCGGTTTGGGTGCTGATGTTTTTGTTTTCGGAACCAGAATTCGAACTCAGAGCCATCAACCGCTTGAGCCACACACAGACCTTTTGCTCTTGGGGTTTCCTTGTTGTTGCGAATGCTTTTTGTTTGGGGGGTGCTGGGGTGGGGTGGGGAGACTCCCAATTCTTACCCGCCCGCCCCCCCCCCCCCCCCGCATGCCCCCTCACCTTGGCCCCCCCGATCGGATTCTGTTCCCAGTGCCACCGCCCCCTCGGTGCAAACTCCTTCTGGGACCCCCGGAAGGGGCCTCCTCCCCGCCGCCCCCCCTCCACCGCCCCCCCCCCCCCCCGCCGCTCCCCCCACCACCCACCCCCACCCCCCCCCCGCCCCCAGGGCTTTCCCCGCTCCTGGCCGCCGCCCCGGCCACAGCTCTGGCTTCCGTTCAGCTTCGCCATCTGTGTGCGCTCCACCACAACACGCCGACGCCCGTGTGTGCGTGTGTGTGTGCGTGTGTGTGCGTGTGTGTGCGTGTGTGCTTCTGCCACCCCCCGGGGCTTGAACTCAGAGCCCGCGTGTTCTCCCTGAGCTTCAACCATACCTTGAGTGTCCGCTCCAGCGTGGTTCCTTGGAGATGAGCGTCTCAGGGACTTTCCCGCCCGGGCTGGCTTTGAACCTGCGACCCTCCGGTCTCAGGACGGGCGGGGGCCTCTGACACCCCCTGGGCGATCGTCTCGTGGTTAATTAGAGATCAGAGCCCCACGAGCGCCGCCCCGGGCGGCCCCCCGCCCGTCACCCCAGCCGCTCGGGAGGCTGAGACCCCGAGGGTCGCAGGTTCGAAGCCAGCCCGGGCCGGGAAAGTCCGTGAGTCGCTCATCTCCAAGGAAACCAGCAGAAAACCAGAAGCGGCGCTGCCGTGGCTCCCGCGGTCGAGCGCCGGCCTTGAGCACGGAAGAAGCTCAAGGGACCGCAGCCCCAGGCCCTGAGTTCAAATCCCGGGACCGGATGAAGATGGATCTCAGTGCTCGAATATTCATCGCGGACTCGTTCCAAGCCCTGGGAAACGAACGCCAGAATGTTCCAAGGGGGGGGGAAGCCGGGGCCAGGCTGTGGGAGGAACGAGGAGGCCCAGGGCCGGGGCCGGGCCTCCCTCCCTCCCTCCCCTCCCTCCCTCCCCCCCCCCCCCCCCCCCCCCGTGTGATCACAGGGTTTGGAATGAGGGGTGTGTGCAGCTCCCCAAGTCTCCATTTGCATTCCGGCCTTGTTCTGTGCCTCTGGCCTGTCCGTCTGTCCGTCCGTCCCCCCCTCCCTCCCTCCCTCTCTCTCTCCCTCCCATGTCACTGTTTCAGAGGAGGCCAGATCTCCAGTCGTCCAAGGGTGCGGCCCCCTCCCCTCCCCTCTCCCCCCCTCCCCTCCCTCCCTCCCTCCCGCCCTCCCTCCCTCCACAGCCCGGGATAAACCTCACCCTGAGCCACCGACCGACCGAGGCCCGCGGCGGCGAGAGACGCTCCGCTCCTGCCACGGTGAGTAGCGCGGCCGGGGCACACGCGTGTGCGTGCTGTGCGTGCGTGCTGGAGGGGTGAAGGGCGACGGGCCACGCCGCCCGGCGTCAGAGCTGAACGGGTGGATGGCTTCCTGTGGGACTCAGGCGAGAGACGACGAAAAAGACACAGGAGGAGAAGAAGTAATAATAATAATAATAACAACAACAACAACAATAATAATAATAATCGGGGTGAAAGGTGAAGCATTCGTCCTCGTGCCCCCGGGGGCTGTGGCTCTCGGCTCGCAGCTCCCCTACGTCAGGAGGCTGAGATCGGAGGGTGGAGGTTGGAGGCCAACAACCCCGGCTGGAGAGTCCGGGAGACTCGTCTCCCCAGTGAGCTCTCGGGCCCCGAGTTCAAGCACCCGGGGACTGAACGGCTCACCCCCCCCCCCGTCACTCTTCCCCGTCAGAGATGTTGCTGCCCTCGGCGCCCAAGGCCGTGCTCTGCCTGGCTGCCCTGATCGTCTCCTCTGGTGAGTGAGCTCTTCCCGGGATCCCTTTTTCTCGCCTGTATAGTACTTCACCTGTAAAGGTCGTGTGGGGGAGTTGGGGGCCCGTGGGAGGGGGATGGGCAATGGGAGGGGGGATGGAGGCCTGTGGGTTGAAAAGCAGGCTGGGGAGGTGGCCTAGCGGTAGGGCGCTCGCCTAGCACCGCGGGAAGCCCCGGGTTCGATTCCCCAGCACCACAGACGACACAGAAAAAGCCAGAGGTGGCGCTGCGTTCTGATCCTCAACTCAGGGCCCCGGCGCTCGACCCCTTGAACTGGCTGTTTGGGGGGGCTGGTTCACCAGAGATCAGCGCCCCCCCCCCCCCGACTTTCCCGCCGGGGCCGGCTTTGAACCGGGGGTCCTCGGGCTCGGCCTCCCGCCCCGGGGCCAGGGGGAGGGGGGGAGGGGGAGGGGGGGGTCATGCATGTGGTGTTTTTCTTCTCTTTGTTCACAGACTGGATCCCCCTGGGAGGGGTCGGGGGTCAGCGCGGAGGTGAGTGGGCTTCTGGAACTTTCCGCCGGGACTCTGGGGTTGGCGCACGGGAATAGTAGGGGAGAAGAAACACACGCACACACACACGCACACACACACGCACACACGCCCCGTCTGCGCCCCCTGGTGACGTCAACCCCGCCCCTGGGTCTCCGGAGGGAGGGCGGGAACCTGGGAGGGAGGGAGGGAGGGCTGGGGATCCCACAGACAGACACAGGTCAGAGCACGGCAGGCCTCTGCCGCCCCCCTGGTGGCCACGCAGGGTCACGGCGACAGGTGACACCGAGAGCTGCTTCTGGAACGTTCCACGGGGGGGGGGGGGGGGGAGAGGGGGAGCAAGCGAACAGGGGACGGACCTTGTTTTTGTGAACGCCAGTCCCGGGATTCGAACTCGCGGCCGGAGCGACGTCCCTCAGCCTCTCCGCTCCAGGCTGGCGCTCGACCGCCTGACCCACGCGCCCCCCTCCTGGTTCTTTTTTTTTGGGGGGGGGGTGGAGTCGTTCAGGGGAGATGGGCCCGTCATCCCCAGCCGCTCACTCAGGAGGCGGAGGTCTGAGGGTCACGGGTTCAGGTCCAGCCCCGGGCGGGGCGGACGGGGCGGACGCTGACCCGCGTGTTCTCCGGTTCTCGGCAGATGACGTGACTCAGGAGACGTTCACCGACGACCCCAGTAAGCCCCGGGGCGGCGCCCCGACTCCACGTCCATCCCCCCCTCCCCGGGCAGCGGGGACCCGTCGTGTCGGTCCCGGGACTCGAACTCGGGGCCCGGGCACTGTCTCCGGTGCCTTTTGGCTCCGGCGTGGGCTTTGGGGCGTTCCCGCCGGGCTGGCTTTGAACCGGGGTCCTCGGGTCTCGGTTTCTCGTTCCACACTTTGCCTCTTTTGCAGATTTGGCCAATGAACCTTACACGGGTGGACACGGGTAGGTTCCCCGGGCGCGTGTGCGTGCGTGTGCGTGCGTGTGCGCGCGCGTGTGTGTACTGAGACCCGAACTCAGAACCCCACACTCCCCCTCGGCTTCCGAGTTCGAGCCCCAGGAGGGGTGCACGCGCGTGTGCACGCGCGCACACTCACGCGTGCCCCTCTGTCCCCCGCAGCTCTGGCCGACATCCAGCCGTCCACGGACGACCTGGGTGAGTCCGCAGCTGCAGACGGGATCTGGGGCGAGGCTCGAACTCGCGACCCGGGCGCTGGCCTCGAACTCGGCCACCCCGATGCGTAACCTCTCTTGCGTTCGTTCTCTCTCTTGCAGCCTCCGCCGGGGACCGGAACGCCTCCGCGGGTATGGCTGCGCCCTCCCTCCCTCCTCGCGTTCCCGTGGTGCCGGCTCCGGGACTCGAACTCAGGACCCGGGCTCCGACCTTTCGCTTCTTTAGCCCCCAGCGGGCGCTCTACCCCTCGGGCCGCGGCTCGATCTGGGGGGGGGCGCTTTTTTTTTATTTTTGCCGGTTCCCCGGAGATGAGAGTCTCGCGCGCTTTCCCGCCCGGGCTGGATTCGAACCCGCGACCCTCCGGCCTCGGCCTCCCGAGCGGCCGGGGGTGACGGGTGGCGGGCGCCGCGGAGCCCGGTGTCCGTGTGTGTTTTTCTTTCCCTCCGTCCTGGTGTCTGTCCCCCCCCGCCCCCCCCCCCCCCCCCCGCCCCGGGCTGGAGTTCGGGGCTCACCCGGCTTCTCCCGGACTGTTCTAGAATGCAGGGACGAGAAGTTCGCGTGCACCAGGCTCTACTCGGTCCACCGCCCCGTCAAGCAGTGCGTCCACCAGGTCTGCTTCACCAGGTAAGGCGCCCGGGGGCCCCGGGTTCGAGACCCGGGAGCGACGCACGCACGCGACCGACACGCCTTTCTCCCGTTCTGTCTGTCCTTGCCGTGACCTTGGGCCGGCAGCCTGCGGCGCATGTACGTCATCAACAACGAGGTCTGCTCACGCCTGGTGTGCAAGGAGCACGAGGCCATGAAAGGTGAGCAGCCGGGATTCCGGGAGGGAGGGGCGAAAAGCCGGCGGGGGGGCGCGGCCCAAGCGGCGGAGCACCGGGGGCCTCCCGGCGGCAAACGCCAAGCCCAAGGCGCAAGGCCCCGGGTTCAAGCCCCGGGGGCCGGCACAGAAGACGCGCGGGTGGACCGACGGACGGACGGACAGACGGACGGACCGACGGACAGAGGACAGGAGGCAACGCGGCTGAGAGACGGCAGGAGGCAGAAACACGCTGGGTACGCGATAGATCTGGGGGCCGGGAACGTGGCCCAGCGGAAGGGCGCCCGCCTCGCACGCAGGAAGCCCCCCGGGTTCGAGTCCCCAGCGCCACGGACACAGAAAACGGCCGGAAGTGGCGCCGTGGCTCAGGCGGCGGAGTGCTGGCCTTGAGCGAAAAGAAGCCAGGGACAGCGCTCAGGCCCCAAGTTCAAGACCCAGGACTGGCCAAAAAAAAAATAGAGATAAATTATAGATGAGTAGATGATAGATGATAGATTGACAGATGATAGATGCACAGACAGATGGATGGGTAGAGGGACAGACTAGATGGGTGGGTGGATAGACAGAGTAGGTAGGTGGTGGGTGGGGTGGGAGGGTGGGTGGATAGGTGGGTGGATGGGTGGGTGGATGGATGGATGGATGGATGGGTGGGTGGATAGGTGGGTGGGTGGGTGGGTGGATGGGTGGGTGGGTGGGTGGATGGATGGATGGGTGGGTGGGTGGGTGGATGGGTGGGTGGATGGGTGGATGGGTGGATGGGGTGGGTGGATGGATAGGTGGGTGGATGGGTGGGTGGGTGGGTGGATGGGTGGATGGGTGGGTGGGTGGGTGGATGGGTGGGTGGATGGATGGATGGGTGGGTGGGTGGGTGGGTGGGTGGATGGGTGGGTGGATGGATGGATGGGTGGGTGGGTGGGTGGGTGGATGGGTGGGTGGGTGGATGGGTGGGTGGGTGGGTAGGTGGGTGGGGTGGGTGGGTGGGTGGATGGGTGGGTGGATGGATGGATGGGTGGGTGGGTGGATGGGTGGGTGGGTGGATGGATGGGTGGGTAGGTGGGTGGGTGGGTGGATGGGTGGGTGGATGGATGGATGGGTGGGTGGGTGGGTGGGTGGATGGGTTGGTGGTAGACGGGTGGATGGATGGTGGGTGGGTGGGTGGATGGGTGGATGGGTGGGTGGATGGGTGGGTGGGTGGGTAGGTGGATGGATGGTTGGGTGGGTGGATGGGTGGATGGGTGGGTGGGTGGATGGGTGGGTGGGTGGGTGGGTGGATGGAATGGATGGGTGGATGGATGGATGGGTGGGTGGGTGGATGGGTGGATGGGTGGGTGGGTGGATGGATGGATGGGTGGATGGATGGGTGGGTGGATGGATGGGTGGATGGATGGATGGGTGGATGGATGGATGATTGATGGATGGATGGACACATGGACACACATGGACGGGCGGATGGTGGCGGGCAGGGCATGGAGAGCCGGGTTCTGGGAAGTGTTTGCCCGTGGGTAGCGCCGGGCGCGGGCCGCGGTTGATTATTCTAGGAACGGGGGTGTCGGGGGGTGCGGGGGCCGCAGCCCAGGTGGGGGCCGAGCCCGCGCGCGCCCCTTCTGACTCAGCCGCGGGCCCGGGCGCTGGGGGCTGAGTCAGAGCTGAAGTGAACTTCCCAGAGAGCGCCGGGGGGGGTGGGGGGCTCGGTGCCGGCCACCTGCGGGGTGAGGGGGGGCCCGGCACTTTCTAGAATCTTGGGGGGATTTCACCGCGCCGAGCTCCTGATCAAGATGGAGACCTGGGCCTCGGCTTTTTCCTTCTTTTGTGCCAGTCCCGGGTCTTGAACTCGGGGCCCGGCTGCCGTCCCTGGGCCTCTTTGTGCTCGGGGCGGGCGCTCGACCGCCTGAACCACGGCGCCGCCCCGGGTTTTCGCTGGTTCCTCGGAGATCCGAGTCTCACGGGCTTTCCCGGCCCGGGCTGGCTCCGAACCCACGATCCCCGGCTCTCAGTCTCCCCGGGCCGGGGCCCCCCATTACACCCCCCCCCCCGGGCGTGCTCTGCTCCTCTCTCTTCCAGACGAGCTGTGCCGGCAGATGGCTGGGCCTGCCCCCCCGACGCCTGCGCCGTTCCGGCTACTTCCGTCTCCCCCCCTGCGACTCCGTGGACGCTGCCCCACCGGGCCCACGGCCTCTGACCCCCCCCCCGAGGGAGGGAGGGAGGGAGGGGACCCCGCTCCCGGTCCCCCGGCCCGGTCCGCCCCACCCCATCTCCAGGCCCTGCCGGGCTTCGCGCCTGCCTCTCTTGATCCCGGACCTGACCTCGGCGATCCCCACCCAGCACCCCGAGATATAAACCCCCCACCGCGTCCTGACTCCCGCACCAGCTCCCACGGCTTCCCGAAAGGATCGCAGACACGGGGGCCCCCCTCCCCCCACCACACACACACACACACACACACGGGGGGGGGGGAGGGAGGGTAAGGGGAGGGGGGTCGACCCGGCGTCTCAGACGGACAAACCCCCACGGGTTGCGGGGGGGACAATAAACCCGAGTCGCCTTTTTCTGGGGGTGTCCCTTCGTGGTGTCCACGCCCCCCCAAGGGGAGGACTCTGGGGTTGGGCGCCGGGGGTGGGGGGTTGGGGGGGGCTCGGGAGGCTGGGATGTGAGGATCGCAGGTTCAAAGCCAGCCCGGGGGGCCAGGAAAGTCTGGGAGGCTCTGACCTCAGACAGACACGGGGGGGCTGGGAAGGGGGCCTAGGGGTAGAGCGCTCGCCTAGCACGCAGGAAGCCCCGGGTTCGAGTCCCAGCACCACAGACACAGAAAAAGCCAGAGGTGGCGCTGCGGCTCAAGTGGCAGAGCGCCAGCCTTGAATAAAAGAAGCCAGGGACAGCGCCCAGGCCGCGAGTTCAAGGCCCAGGACTGGCAGTAATAATAATCATCATCATCATTGTTATTATTACTATTATTATTATTTTCAATCGCATCCCCTTGGTAGAGTCTGGTTCCCAAAGCCCCGAGTTCAAAATCTCAGCCCTGCCCTGATCCCCCCTGGGCACGGAGACGCTGGTTCCGTGAAGCACACGGCAGCAGCAGCAGGGAAAGTGAGTTTGGGGGGACGGGGTGGGGGGGGAGGGGGCGGACGGGGCACAGGTGGCGGCTGAGGTTTTGCTCGTTTTCTTCTTCTCTTCCTTCCTTTCTCTCGAGCACACGGTCAGCCGGGCGTGACCGGGCCAGCCGCGGGCCAGGTGGAAGGTTCTGGGCAGAGATGGAAGGTTCTGGAAGGTTCTGGGCATTGGCCCGGGTGGCAGAAGCCGAGGGCACCGATGTAAATGGACGCCGGGGCCTGGGCGGGGGTGGTTATTATTATTATTATTATTATTATTCTTTAATAAGAAGCTGATCACGATTCGGGGTTCACCCCCCCCCCGTTTTATCCAGTGGGTGCCGTGGCTTCAGTCTGGGGGCGTCTGAACCCCCGGGCTCTGCGCTTCTTCGGCCTTCGCCCCGGTGATTCGTCTCTTCTCTCCTCTGCCTGCTTCTTCCCTTGTTCAATGGCGTGCGTCTGGACTCGAACTCAGGACCCCCAAGCTCTCTGTGGTGCTCAAGGCCGGCGCTCGACCCCAGCTTCTTGCCAGTCCTTGGAGCTCAGGGTCTCCCCGACGTCCCCCCGCCCCGCCCCGGGCTGGCTTTGAACCCGCGATCCTCCTCCTCCGCCCACCTCGGGGCCACCGGGGCCCCCGACTCCACGTCGCATTGCCCACCGGGCCACTCAGACGGACGCTCGCCACGTCCTGAACCCCAAGTCTCCCTGCCTCAGTTTCCCCGAGAGCTGAGGCGTCCTCTCTCTCTCTCTCTCTCTCTCCCCTGGCCGCCCAGGGCCTCTGTGGGGTACGGGGTGGGAAGCTGAGTCATTCTTGCCTGGTTCTCGCTGGGGTCCCCCCGCCCCGACGGTCCCCGAGCCCCCCGAGAAAACACACGGCGGCAGGGTGAGAAAAACAACCGCCAGGGAATGCGGAAGTGGCAGCCGCCTCCCCCCAAACCACGCCGACACC